>NC_086448.1:759113361-759413361 GCF_028390025.1 Pseudophryne corroboree
AAGTGAGCCAGTGGAGAAGCTGCCCATGGCAACCAATCAGCACTGAAGTAACAGCTATAATTTGCATACTATAAAATTATACAGAGCTGCTGATTGGTTGATGGGGCAACTTCTCCACTGGCTCACTACTCCGCTCTTATCACTGCTTAGTAAATGACCTCCAAAGTGTTTGACATTATTGAGATAAATAATATATTGATATATGCCTTGTAGCGCCCCTTATTCACGTTACGCCACAGTAGAGCCCATTTACATTAAACCACACAGTAGAGTCAATGCACGTCCTGCCACACAGTAGTACTCCTTATACACATTATGCCACACAGCAATAGTGCCCCTTATAACACTATATGCCATAAAGTAATGCCCCCTATACATTATGCCACACAGTAATGCCACTTACACATTATGACACACACAGTAATGCCTCTTATAACATTATGCTACACAATAGTAATGCCCCTTACACATTATGCCACATTATGATTAGCTTGCGGTCCATGAGCTACAATTGGCTTGTGGATGGCTCCAGATTCAAAATGATGGTGTCGTTGTCTCACATGGCCAGTGCACCACCTATAAGCAGTTGGCGTGTAAAACAAAAATGTGTACCTGTACTGGAGCAAAAATGCATTATATATATATATATATATATATATATATATATATATATCGGATCGGATGAAGTGGCACTCACTGTGTATTCAATGTCATCTGCTGGGGTGCCAAAATTCCAGGGAGAGGCTCGTATCCACAAGGTCCCGTAATATATTCAATTTAATAAAGAAGGCACTCACCGGACTTGTATTGAAAATGCAAAAAGTTGTTTATCAAATCTCACATCAGCAGCTTAATCATGGTTGGTCGACGTTTCGGTCCCAAGCCGGACCTTTTTCCAGACCAGTTTGTACAATCGTCAGAATCACAAACCAAATGACCCTCAGTGTGGAACTACAAATACCCCATCAGAGCCCGCCCATCGTTGCAACAACCAATTATCGTTAATCAAGTTATGTACTTAATGAACACATAAAGCTCACGTCACTTTTCATTACTGCACATTACTCTTTTCAAATGCACCTCATATAAACAGTGTAATAGCGCTCACCTTATCCCTGTTCGAACCAGCGCAACAGGTGGAACGCACGCCGCCGGTGACCCGCAAGAGACTTCCGCCTTCCTTAATACACAGACTCCTACTTCCGGCCTCGCCGTTCAACACTGAATAATCAGTGGAACGCACGCCGCAGGTGACCCGCAAGACGCTTCCGCATCTAAACATAACGTCATTACCGGAAGTTCAAGTGGATCCCGGAGCGCAGAATAAATACGCTACATCATAGTATCTCTGGCTTCAAATATTAATATAAATCATATCATGTTAAATGTGAGTGATTATATATATATGCTTACAAAAATATCAACCAAATAGATCTTTAAAATGGGGCCGCTCGAGTGGGCATCAGTAGCTCCACACTGATTAAGTACAGCATAATGGAAACCTGGTATCCAATACATATAGACACAAACATATAACATATTATTGTAAATAACATATTATTATAAAAATAACATATTATTATAAAAACCTATTTCTGGGACTGAAACGCTGGATAGCCATGATGGACAACCCTAGATTGCAAATCGTCCTTAGTTATTCAAAGAAAGACTTTTTAATTCTTAGAGCACAAAGGTCAGTGTATTTAAAGAAAAATACTTAGATGGTTCTGCTCATTCAGCCCTCTTGGAGACACCGTTCCCAGATAATGTATCCAATAAGCCTCTCTTTTTAGTAGTAATAAACCTCTGTCACCCCCCCGTGGGGGTGGTGGGATCCAGTCAATGATCATATGCCGCAGTGTGACCACTTGATGTTTCATCTGCATAAAGTGGAGTGCCACTGGTTTATCAGTCTTGCCGCTGGTGAGTGCCAACTGTATTGAGGATCTGTGTTGGTTGATCCGTTCACGGTACGTTCTTACGGTTTTCCCCACGTACATCTTCCCACAAGGGCATGTGAGATAATAGACCACATGATCCATCAGGCATGTCAGATGATGCCGTAACTCAACTCTAGAGCCATACAGTGGGTGGTTAAAGAATCGTCCAGTTATCATGGCTCTGCAGGTCATGCATTTTAGGCATTTAAAACATCCTGGATTTACATTCAACCAGGTAGTGCCGGTTGTCATCGTTGGTCGCATAGTCGGTCTCATCAGCATGTCCTTCAGGTTAGACCCTCTTTGTACACTCAGTAAAGGTGGTTTACTGCCAACCTTCTTGAATTTGGGGTCAGTGCTGATCATAGACCAATTTTTCTTTATTGTTCTTTCCACAGTGTGCAAACCGGTATTACAGCTAGTCTTGAATATAATGCGGTCACGATTCTTGTTTCTACTGCTGATGCTTTTCATATGCAGTTTACGTGCTTTGACCAAACATTTTTCCACCACAGAGGCTGTGTATCCACGTTCAATAAAACGTTGTCTGCACTCAAGCAGTTGCATATCGGCATTGGTATCATTTGAGTTATTTCTTAGTACCCTGAGAAATTGAGAGACAGGTAAGTTCGATTTCAACCTATCTGGGTGATGGCTGGAAGCCCATAACAGAGTGTTTCAGTCTGTGGGCTTGCGGTATAAAGTATATTCGAGTACTGATGGTGAGGACGGATCCTTGTATATGGTAATGTCCAAAAAATTAATGGTTAACTCGCTTATTGTAGCAGTCAATCTAATTGGACTATTAAGAGCATTCAGGGTGTCCACCATGGCATGAAAAGATTCGGCGGAACCCCGCCAAATGATAAAGAGATCATCAATGTATCTCTTATAGCATACAATATGCTCAGCATAGTTGGACAAAATGTTTTCATGTTCATACTTTGCCATGTACAAATTGGCGAACCCCGGGGCCAAATTAGAACCCATAGTGGTGCCCGCCAATTGCACATAGTACTCATCCTGGTATTGAAAATGATTATACGTGAGTACCAATCTAATCAAACTCAAAATAAATTCAATGGGGGGACCCTCATAAGGTCCCTTAATCAGTGCTTCTCTTACAGCAGTGATCCCCTCATCATGGGGGATAACGGTGTATAATGATGTTACATCTAGAGTTGCTAGCAAACAAGTGGACACGTCATCAGTAATCCGAGCCATGTGTTGCGCTGGTTCGAACAGGGATAAGGTGAGCGCTATTACACTGTTTATATGAGGTGCATTTGAAAAGAGTAATGTGCAGTAATGAAAAGTGACGTGAGCTTTATGTGTTCATTAAGTACATAACTTGATTAACGATAATTGGTTGTTGCAACGATGGGCGGGCTCTGATGGGGTATTTGTAGTTCCACACTGAGGGTCATTTGGTTTGTGATTCTGACGATTGTACACACTGGTCTGGAAAAAGGTCCGGCTTGGGACCGAAACGTCGACCAACCATGATTAAGCTGCTGATGTGAGATTTGATAAACAACTTTTTGCATTTTCAATACAAGTCTGGTGAGTGCCTTCTTTATTAAATTGAATATATATATATATATATATATATATATAAATAGCGTGTAGGACCGGCACTCACCTCTCTTAAAAAGACTTGCTCCGGTGCCCTCTGGAAACAATTGATACTCCAAACTCATCTAACAAGCAGCGGCACTCAGAGATTTCAATAAGTGAAAAAATGTGAAAGTTTTTAATCCATGTTAAAACATGTTAAGGCCAACGTTTCGGGGCACACCCGCCCCTTTGTCAAGGTGAACCTTGACAAAGGGGCGGGTGTGCCCCGAAACGTTGGCCTTAACATGTTTTAACATGGATTAAAAACTTTCACATTTTTTCACTTATTGAAATCTCTGAGTGCCGCTGCTTGTTAGATGAGTTTGGTATATATATATATATATATATATATATACACATACACACAACCTTTTTATAATACAGTATATCCATTTCATGAAAAGTGAGTGCCTATTATGTTTCTTTCTTTGATTATAGTTGTAAATGCTAGTTACACCCCTTCGTATATATTGATTTTGTGTTCCGTATCTCCTTTCCTTTTTATAAAAATTTTAAATTAAAAGTAAATATATATAGTGGTCGAAGTGGAAATTTTGATGTGGGGATATGGAAAAGTGCAATTATGCGTACGCCTCTGGAAAAGGGGGCGTGGCCACTCAAAAGGAGGCATGGCCTTCAGTGTAGTTTACAACATCATATACCTCTTATACACATAATGCACCACAATAGTAGGACCCCTTATAATATCTAGTACTGGTGCCCCTTTCACATTATACCACACAGTATGAGCAGAAATTCACATTATACCACACAGTATGAGACGAAAATCACATTATAGCACACGGTATGAGCCGAAATTCACATTATACCCCACGGTATGAGCCAAAATTCACATTATAGCACACGGTATGAGCCGAAATTCACATTATAGCACACGGTATGAGCCGAAATTCACATTATAGCACACAGAATGAGCCGTAATTCACATTGTAGTACACTGAATGAGCCGAAATTCACATTACAGCACACGGTATGAGCCAAAATTCACATTACAGCACACAGTATGAGCCGAAATTCACATTATGCCACATTGAATAGACAAAATTCAAGGAGAGTGACAGCAGGGACATAGGGACAGGGAGAGTGACAGGGAAAGTGACAGCAGGGACATAGGAACAGGTAGAGTGACAGAGGGACAGGGAAAGTGACAGCAGGGACATAGGGACAGGGAAAGTGACAGCAGGGACAGGGAGAGTGACAGAGAGAGGGATAGCATGGGCATACAGTAGGGACTAGGGAGAGAGAAAGGCAGCAGGGTAAGCAGTGGCGTAACTTCAGCTTAATTGCCTAGAGGCAAGAAAAATGTTGAGTCCCCCCTCCCTTGCAAAAAATTATTTGTATTTTACTGACTCCTTGCCGTGTGTGAGTGATAACCCCCCTTCCCCTGTGTGAGCCATGCACCCCCTCCCCCCCCACCACCACACTTCTCCTGTGTGAGTGATATCACCCTCTTCCTCCTTTTCTGAGCCATGTCCCCCCTTCCTACTGTGTGAGAGACCGAGGGAGAGAGCGAGAGAAAGGGACAGAGACTGGGAAAGAGAGAAAGAGACGATGGAGAGACATGGAGAGAGAGACAGAGATAAGGAGAGAGAGAAGCGAGGTAGAGAGACGCAGAGACAGGGAGAGGGGAAGAGAGATGAGGGAGAGAGACGAGGGAGATGAGAGAGAGAGAGACAGATGGAGAGAGAGACAGACGGAGAGAGAGATGAGGGAGGGACAGAGACGAGGGAGAGAGAGAGGCGAGGGAGAGACGGAGATGGGGAGAGAGGGGCGAGGGAGGGGAGACAGAGAGATAGATGCAGAGACAGGGAGACAGGGACACGGAGGGAGTGAGAGAGACAGTAGAGAGAGACATGGAGAGGTAGAGAGAGGCAGAGACAGGGAGAGATACAGGGAGAAGGAGAGAGACAGGAGGAGAGAGACAGATGGAGAGAAAGGGGGGGGAGAGACATGGAGATGGGCAGAGAGAGAAGCCAGGGAGAGAGACGGAAAGGGAGAGAGACAGGGACACATAGACAGGGAAAGGGGAATAGAGACAGGGAGAGAGAGATGAGGGAGAGAGAAAGGAGGAAGACAGACAGGGAGAGACAGACGGGGAGAGAGAGAAGCGAGGGAAAAGGGGAGAGAGTGAGAGAGATGCAGAGAGGGAGACAGGGAGAGAGAGACACACAGGGAGATTAGAGACAGCGGGAGAGAGACGCAGAGACAAGGAGACAGAGCCGGGAGAAAGAGGGAACAGCATAGGGTGAGGTGCATGGAACCTTTGCCGCTCTGCGGGACTCTGAGTGATGAAGACGGGCACCAAGGGTGCCACACACTGACGCTCCTCCTTATGTGACAGGGCGGCTGTGATCTCACCTCTAGAGTTTCCTGCACAAGAGCCGCAAACTTTCTGCACAGTCCACACTTACCCTCCCTCCTTGTCTGCCATGGTGCTCGCTGGTAGCTGCGGTGCGGCGCTTCTTCCGGCCTCGCTGTCCGGACGATGTACCCCTCTCTCAGTCAGGGCGGCTGGTCGTGGGGGCAGCTCCTCTCCGTGTCCCCGGTCTCCACACTGCTCCTCCCGCTAATGTTCCCTGCCTCCCCATGTCTCGCTTATTCCGCAGCCCTCTCAGCTCTCAGGCAGCCACTTAATGGCAGTGAGTGGGTCCTTTTATGTGTCCCCACCCGAGAGGGGGTCTTTTAGTGACCCCTTCGCCCTGCTGTGGTTGGCGGCACAGCGGGTCCTATGACTGCCGCGCTACTATTTCAAATCTGTTGCGGACCGGCAGCCAAGCAAGAGCGGTCCGCGGCAGGTTTGAAATAGTAGCGGCGCCGTGGTCAGGAGCGAGAGCTCGATGCGGCGGGGGTCTTCAGACACAGTGCTCGAAGAAGTGCCGGTATGCCACACCGTTATATACCGGTCCACTTCGAGCACTGTGTGTGTGTGTGTGTGTGTGTGTGTGTGTGTGTGTGTGTATATATACATGCTTAAGTTCAGAATCCGGTATTCCCTTTACATCTACATGGATAGTGAAACTGGTAGCCCAGGGGGTCCCACATTCTGATCTTGAGTGTGTGTGTATATATATATATATAAAATATATATTATTGCTGACTGTGGCTGGGACTGTTTGTGGCTTTACACTGAGCATGCAGTGGCAGGAGGCGGAACCGGCCAGGGTCACGTAACTACAACTTATGGGTTCCAGGAGCAGGGGGGCGGCCAACGGTTGGTGGCAAATGGCGACAATTGAAGGAGCATGGAAGGCCGGGGGCAGCGATCGGACCTCCCTGTCTACGGCTGCAGGGGGAGGAAGGAGAGAATGCTGCTGCTGCCTGTCCCGTATTTAGGACACAGCAGCATCGCGCTGCTGCTCCTGCTTGTTGCCGGGGTCCATCAGCAGAGGGGGCGCGGCAGACGCAGCTCACACTGGCCGGTGGGTGACTGATTGTGGCGGCTGGTTAGACCCGCTCTGCCCTGGCTGCACATTAACTAATTCAGGACGGAGGGGCGTGCCGCCCTCCAGTGGCCGGCGCTCATAGGCAGCTGCCTAATGGTAGCGCCGGCCCTGCACTTGTGCACTTGCAGTACTGCATCTCTGCTCTTAACAATGCAGTCCTATAAAAATAACGGGTGCAGGTTTTTGTTTTATGTTTTTGGCATAAAGCACTGTGGCAGGCTGTAGGCAGCAGATTGGTATGTATCCTTTTCCCTTTGTTTGTTTCTTCATACTCAATTATTCAGAAATTTGGATATTTCATATTGTGGGACTACTATGGCAACCACAGTCACATGGCACATGATGCAGTGACGAGAGTGGAACAGCCCTGTAAGTTTTATTCTCTATAAAATACTCATCCCTCCTCATTCTGTCTTCACATGACTTTTTTCATATTGCATATTCATTTTTGATCTTAATATAATTTTTTCAGACAGTATCAGCGCAGGTTATTTTTTCTTATTTTGTTCTTCACATGATGTGTGTGTAACTAGGAGCCATACTTGTTTTTCTTCCAGAGAGATTTTGAAAAGGAGAAAATTATTTATAGTAGGGATAGCTAAGAAAATGGACTATACTTCTATGTGGGATTGCTCCCTAGCCTTTGCCCTTCAAATGTCCATTATATTCCAGCTCCATAGCTAGACATATTGCCCCCTGTGATATTTCCTACTGTATCTTATATATTTATGACCATCCCTATTGTTCCTCTTGGTCAATCCTGCTCTTGATTATCATACACAGGGGACATTTATGAAAACAAAACATAAAAAATAACTACAAAAGCTATTGAAAGCCTACAATATCAAATTGTACTGTACTATAAAAATGACAACTAAAATCCGTTTGCTTTTTAACGATCGAAGTATTCTGTTTGGAAAAGCACGATTTGTGTAGTGGTTACCGTCACTGCCTCACATGCTGGACTTTGAGTTCACTTATCTGTGTGAAGTTTGTATGTTCTCTCCATGTTTGCGTAGGTTCCCCCAGGTCCTCTGCATTGCGTAGTATGCATGTGCTATATAAATAACTGTTACTTGGATAAATAATAATTTATCGTCCGTTTTTTCTATTTATATATCTCCATGAGTAACGAAGTACACACACACACAAACCAACACTTCTAATGTGATCAGCAATTGTTAGTTTGGGAGTCTGTAAATGTAAAGGTCCCTATCTGCCGGTGCTAAATCTTCAGCTCTGCTGGGAAGTTCCCCCCACATGAAGTGATGGGAGATTCAGCCTTCATCGGGTAGTAACTCATCTCTCCTCCTCGCTTTGTGCTGCAGCAGGCAGACAGTGATCTCTTCCCCCTGACATGAGGAAGAACAGGGACTAGCCTGAATTCCTCCTGCCCTGCCAACTCCAGTTGTTTCAAAGACAGAGTAGCTGGCCGGCATTACACAGTGAGCATCTGAAAATACATGTAACAGATGGACTCCGTCAGTGCAGAACAGTAACGGGCTCTTGTAATTGGCCGTGTCATACTTTAGATCCCTATAAAGGAACAAGGGACGACAGCTCCCTGTTCGTTTTCCTCCACACCCTCTTTTCGGCCTTCCTCCAAAGTAGCCCCGGGAACAGCTGTGACCGTGGTATTTTGTTGTTTTGGGTATAAGCTGTTGAATCATTTCCAGTTGCTCAGTTTTAATATATTATTCCATCTGAAATGAGAGAAATGCAGATGTAGAATGTGCCTTGAGTTATGTTTATTTCCAATAGTTTGTGGGCGATAGGAGGCTGCTGTGCCCTGCTGCCAGCTCAGCGCCTTCTCATTGAATGCACATGTGTGCCAGTCATGTAAGAGCTGTTTCAGCTCATAGGAACGTGCACAGAGCATGTGAGAGAATCACGCTCACGTTAATCTGGCAGATAGAGTTTGTGGAATCCATACTGCAGCTCATTATTGTTGATAGAATAGAGGCATCTCTGTGTTTGTGCCACTCAAAAGTGATGGTTCATTCGTTACGTGAAATTAAACGGATCTAGCCTTAATTTTGATGAACTCATTTTATTTTGCTTCATTACATTTCTGCAAGTACCCATTGGTGATGCTCCTGCATGCTTTCTAGAATTGTCATATGTTTGTGGTATGATCACATTGTACTAGGGGAAGCAGACACTAGAGGGCGCATCTTCCAGCTCTGTGACTTCGGTGGGAGTAAATCCATCCTTGAATGATGTGCCTGTATTGGGCATGAGTAATGCTCCCCCTAGTGTCTGTAGCAGCAGAGCTAATATAAGGTGTATGAAGCTATGCTAGTCTATGCTCTTGTCTTAATCCTTTACGCAGTTTCTGTAAATTTTTTATGCTTATCATAAATAAGTCAGTCCATACAGAGATGCTTATTTATTTGCAATAATTAATGAGTGTGAGCTGCCATTTTTATTGCTGAGGTGAAATATAATCCATAAACACATGGGCAACACGGATGGTGTAATGGTTAGCATTACTACCTCACAGCACTGAGGTTAGGGGTTCGATTCCCACCATGGCGCTAACTGTGTGGAGTTTGTATATTCTCCCCGTACTTGTGTGGGTTTCCGCCGGATATTCTGATTTCCTCCCACAATCCAAAAATATTCTGATTGGTTAATTGGGCTCCCACCAAAATTAACCCTTGCGTGAATGTGTGTTGGCTTTTATTGTTAGACCCTCACATCTTAAAGGATCTGCCCCCTCCCTCACGATATAATCTAGATCCCCTGATATTGCCACTGTGGGTGGTAATATACGTGGTGGCCTGGGTATCACATCTGTGTCTGGAATGGCTGAGCCAAGTTTGATCACAGTGCAGTGGCAGGGTGGACAGATAGCTTAGTCCTGTCATTTGGGGGGGTTCACTACGATCTGCCGGCGGCCGGCCTCCCGGCGACCAGCATACTGGCGCCGGGAGGCCGGCCGCCGGCTTACCGACAGTGTGGCGAGCGCAAATGAGCCCCTTGCGGGCTCGCTACGGGCACGGTAGCGCGCTACGCGCGCCACACTATTTTATTCTCCCTCCAGGGGGGTCGTGGACCCCCACGAGGGAGAATAAGTGTCGGTATGCCGGCTGTCGGGCTCCCGGCGCCGGTATGCTTGTCGCCGGGAGCCCGACCGCCGGCATACTGCAGACCACCCCTTTGGGGATGTGTGCTAGATGTCCCTATTTTTGTAACGGCAGTGTCTGGAATTATGGCCAAGTTACCGCAACAAGCAAGAGCCTTATAAACTAGAACTTGTTACATTGTTTCACTTGGTACAAACAGAAATATAGAACACATTACTTTCATAATAAATATTTCTTTGGTCCACATTGTACAAAGTAGTTTTCAGAATTTCAGCATGTTTTTTGGAGTCAGGTTTTAGGTACAAAGGGATATGTTAATTTAAAACACTTGGTCTAGTTGTGGAGAATATTTTTTCTCCTGAAAGCTACCACACTGGTACTGGCGATTCACAAAGGAATTTGTTTAGATAAATGTATTTTATAGCAAAATGCAGATACAAATACTGTAGAACTCTTTCGTTTTGGGTATTTTCAATTAAAGTTAGATCACCTTGATAACCTATAAAAGCATAGCTCAGCGATTCAGTATTTTCCAGGTAATACGAATATATAATTAATCTTAATAGCCATTTAGTTTGCCTTTCTGTAGGGGTGGTTAAAGTGTATCTGACCTACACCCGTAAAGCTAGCACTCTCTTTCCACGTCAGAAAAAAATCTCTTTCCTGTCATCTTCGAAGCAAAAGTGTCCTTATAACTTTTATTATTCTTCTACTCCTGCTGCTCATCTGTCTCCTCACCCTCATTTGCATGCTACAGTCATTGGCTTTAAGCACGGAAGAGAAGGGACAGTTCGCACAAAGATAAACCTGGGAGAAATTTTAATTTTGAAATGTCATAGATCTGTGATTCCCAAGTGCGGACTCTCAAGGCATCCCAACAGTCCAGGTTTTAGGGATATCCCTGCTTGTGCACAGATGATATAATCACACTGACTGATATACTAATTAAGTCACCTGTGCCTAATCATGGATATCCTTAAAACATGGACTGTTGGTGGGCCTTGAGCATTTGAGAACCACTGGCATAGTTCACTCCTTTATATTCTACTGGACCAACACAGTAAGCGAACATACAATAATTTGATTCCATTAAAAGAAAGATACATTTCTTGGCAGATTGTTTACTGCTGAAATGTAGTACGATTATGAAGCGTAAAAGCTCCTCCTCCGTTATAACTCATGATGATACATGAGGTAGATTAAGTCAGTACAGCCTTTAATTATGGAAGACGACAGACTGATAGGGCATTATAGCACCTGGACGTTGCCAACTTTTGTTTAAAAATTGTTCCTGTTACTGTACATACATTACCCTAGATTACTGGCATGGCAGATGTGCTGTGGTTGCTGTTTTACCAGTAATGTGGTGCAGAATCTCATTGCAGCCCGAGAGTCTCGGGCCGAGACATGCCATTCAGAATAAGTATAAGTATATTGTTTCTAGTGTTATGTGCAGGCCAGAAATAGAAAGAAAACTGAAATAAACTAGTACATACACACAGACAGTGCAGTACACTTCTTCAGCATTGTTTTTATACATGGGTACATTTCTTTTGATACGATGAGAGATGTTGCGAAGTTACGAAAAGAGAAATTGCAACAAACAAATATATGTTATGTGTGAATGGGTTATGAGGTTGTCCCTTTCGTCAATGTTGTAATATTGACCCCATTCACTGCTAAGGATAAGTGGATCTTGTCCTAACCATTGCAGAAGTTCAAATTGGGGTGGTAACATGCATAAAAGTTTCTCCTTATAGTTGTAGTAATTCAGACCTGGGAGGGGGTGTGGCTGATTACATCATCATTACAGAAACATGATGATGTAATTAAGTCCTGTACCTCCGAGATTAAACAGCTTATCCATTTTTACAAGCCGGTAAATAGGAGCGAGAGCATTAAAAGTGTTTTATTTCCCTCATCTTGGCACCCACAGACTCAGGGTTACTCTATTTTGGAAAAGTGTGTGAACTCTCCTTAAAATGGTGTGACTATTGAGAAGTTAATCTCTGCAGATAATGTGTTATCACCGGAGAATTCCCTTGCACAGCAGAAATAGTACTAGATCCCATAGATGGGGGAGGCACATACACACCTGTGGAAAAGAGGTGCCCTCTTTTTAAAACCATGTTCCCACTTAGTAGTTACGGTCTAGTGACCAGACAATAATGGCGTCAGTACATGCAGGGGACAAAATGATACGCCTTGTTGGGCTACAATATTATTTTTACACATTTTTTGTGTTTCGTTCAAATACTTATAGATGTGCCCTCTTACTCCTAGCATCTATAAGCCATAAGGCGAGAGACCCCGGTGCAACTGAGATGCTCTAGAAAAGTAGCATAAAATCTTATTCTTTAAATTCTAGGTTTTATTCACATCGCAGGCACAACAAAGCCTCGTTCACAGTGTTCTAGAGACCCCGGGCTGTGACTATCAACGCACATTAATTCGTTTTTAAACACTAGCAAAGGAAAGCAAAGCAAAGCAAAGCGAATCCCCAAAAAATCTTTAAATACATTAATAGCAAGAGATTAAAGAAGGAGAGTATAGGCCCTTAAAAAGACAAGTTGGGAGTCTTAAGCAAAAATGATAATGACATAGCGGACACACTAAATGAGTTTTTTTCATCAGTATCTACTAGAGAGGACCCAATTCAAGGACTAACACATAATCTCAATAATGAGAATATCCCACTGATAGGTACTTATTTAAGCGAGGAAGTAGTCTGTGACCGATTAAAACATTTAAAGATTAATAAGTCACCAGGTCCCGATGGTATTCACCTAAGGGTTCTAATGGAGCTTCACTCAGAACTTGCAAAACCGCTATTTTTGATCTTTAAGGATTCAGTAATATCAGGTATGGTTCCCAAAGACTGGCGTATAGCGGAAGTAGTGCCTATATTCAAAAAGGGAAGTAAAGCTGAACCAGGTAATTATAGACCAGTTAGTCTTACATCTATAGTGAGGAAAGTATTGGAAGGTATTCTAAGAGATAGTATTCAGAAGTTCCTTGAAGTCAATAAGGTCATTAAAAGGAATCAACATGGGTTTATGAAGGACAGATCCTGTCAAACCAACTTACTTGGCTTTTATGAAACAGTAAGCGCAAACCTAGATCAGGGTAAAGAGGTGGATGTAATCTTTTTAGATTTTGCCAAAGCATTCGACATTGTACCACACATGAGACTTTATCTACTTGCTACAAGAAACAGGGCTAGGAAGCACAATATGCACTTGGGTCAAAAACTGGTTAGATAATAGGGAGCAGCGCGTTGTGGTTAATGGATCTTTTTCAAATTGGACTGAAGTGCTAAGTGGTGCCGCAAGTCTCAGTATTAGGACCGGTATTGTTTAATATTTTCATTAACGACCTAACAGAAGGTCTAGAGAGCATGGTGTCAATTTTTGCAGATGATACCAAATTGTGTAAAGTTATACATGCGGAGGGGGATGCTGAGTCGCTTCAGAACGACTTAGTTAAATTAGAAGCTTGGGCAGCGAAATGGAGAATGCGCTTCAATACAGACAAGTGTAAGGTAATGCACTGTGGTAACAAGAACAAAAATAACACCTACCTACTAAATGGGGTAAAATTAGGGGATTCTGTACTGGAAAAGTACTTAGGTGTCCTCATAGATAGCAAACTAAGCAGTAGTACCCAAAGTAGGACTGCAGCAAAGAAGGCTAATAAGATATTAGCATTCATAAAATGGGGAATTGATGCTAGGGACGAGAGTATTATACTCCCGTTATATAAATCACTTGTGAGGCCACACCTTGAATACTGTGTACAATTCTGGGCACCTTACTACAAACAGGATATCCTGGAGCTAGAAAAGGTTCAAAGGCGGGCGATTAAACTAATGAAGGGTATGGAGACGCTGGAATACGAGGAAAGGCTTGCAAGACTAGGCATGTTTACACTGGAAAAGAGGAGATTAAGAGGGGACATGATCAACATTTACAAATATATAAGGGGATAATATACAGATCTTGCGCAGGACCTGTTTTTGGTTAGATCAACACAGAGAACTCGTGGACACTCGCTCAGGTTAGAGGAGAGGAGATTCCGCACAATACGGCGTAAAGGCTTTTTTACGGTAAGGACGATACGTGTTTGGAATTCCCTGCCTGAGGGAGTTGTAATGGCCGACTCAGTCAACACCTTTAAGAATGGGTTAGATAAATTCCTAATGGATAAGGATATCCAGGGTTATGGTGCATAATCACGCACTATGGTTATTATAAAAAAGAGGGGTAAAACGTAACGGCAGTCATCAACTTCAGTCAAAATTTTATACACAATAATCGTGCATAGGAGACCACAAATAGGTTGAACTCGATGGACAATTGTCTTTTTTCAACCTTAGATACTATGTTACTATGTTACTAAGGGGGACATGGTACTAAGCAGTGATACAAGTGAAGAAGTAGGCCAGTGGAGAAATTTCCCATGACAACCAATCAGCTGCTCCATATAATTGTATAGTATGCAAATTAGAAATATTACGTCAATGCTAATTGATTGCCATGGGTTACTTCTCCGCTGGCTCACTTCTCCACTTTTATCACTGCTTAGTACATGTCCCCCTAAGTTGCATATGGGGGGTCATTCTGACCCGTTCGCTCGCTGCTTTTTATCCCAGCCGAGCGAACGGGTCCCTACTGTGCATGCACCGGCGCCGTAGTGCGCCGGCGCATGCCAGACGGCCGAAGGCTGTAGCAGGGCTGCGATCGCCTCTGCCTGATTGACAGGCAGAGGCGGTCGCTAGGTGGGAGGGGGCGGAACGGCGGCGTTTGGCCACTGTTTCGTGTGCGTGGTCCGGCCAGTGCAGGCGTGGCCAGACCGAACGGGGGACGGCCCGCAGCGGCAGCGTGACGTCACACGCAGCCGCTGCGGGCCGGGGAGTGATGAGTAGCTCCCGGCCAGCACGCTGAAGCTGCGCTGGTTGGGAGCTACTCTTGAAGTACAAAGGCATCGCCGCTGTGCGATGCCTTTGCACTTCTGCGGGGGGGCCGGCACTGACATGCGGGGCGGAGTAGCCCTGTGCTGGGCGTCCCCCCACATGTCAGGGAAGATGATCATTGCTGTGCTAAAATTAGCACAGCTACGATCAACTCGGAATGACCCCCATGATGCGCAGTGGAAATTGGAGTGAGGAAAAGCCGCGGTCGCTGCATTGTAGCACTTATACAGATTCAGTCTCCGTCGCACACAGATATACAAATGTTACACATCAAATTGCTCAGTGTACTCAAGCAAAGTAGTTTTGGCATTCCCTGTTTTATATATGCAAATAAGATGCACACTTTGAGGAAGGCGCTCGGAGCAGCCGAGTCCCCCTGGACCTAGCATGCCGATAGGGACTATTTGCTGCAACTTCGGAAACCGTTTACAAATAAAGAAACATGCATTCTCATTTGTGTGAACGTTTCATTGTTTTATTTTACTCAAGAAGTATTGATTACATTAAGGAATTTGGTGACATAATGATTACTCCATGCTAACAATGCTCTTTGCTTCTTTGTGAACGTTTTATTATCATTTAATAGGGGGAATTTAATTAGTCCCAGTAATCCCTTGGGGGCTATCCAATTAGCCCCAACACTCGCATTTAACGGCAGGGTTTTTTTGGACCCACTGAGGTCCCGAAACAAAATCCTCAATAAGTGGCATTTTTTTTCTTGCCTGCAATTGCAAAAACAAATAGGTCTTGGAACTTATTGAGTGAAAACCGTCTTTTTTTCCACGAGAAAAAAGGCGCTTTAATTTGTTTGCCTGAAAAAAACCCATCAGGCAATAAATGGTGATAAAGCCGGTTATTTTCTCAAGAAAATTTGCTGATACAGACTTGATAAATTGGGCAACCCCAGCACATGCTTGCCTACTTCTGATTTCTGCTCTTCTGGTATGTCATCAGGCCCCACCCCCAAGACGGGTAAATGGCTGCTATTCGTGGGTCTGCTGGTAGAAGGTGGGGCTGAATGACATCTATCATGCAGTTTAGCCCCACCCTCTTAAGACTGTCGCTGCCCCAACTTGTTGCCTTTTATGTGTTTATGGGAAGAATATAATACATCTTTTGAATTCAGCGCTTCTCTTATCTGGCCCATGGAGGTTGTAGGAACCTTGTTTTCGGGTTCAGCACTCGTACTAACGACCATTACTTCTAGATTCCAGTCTGCTGCATTGCTACTAGATTTGTCTGTGAGATTAGCCATATAAGGAATCATTCTGCCCCTTCAGAGTTCAGAATTAAGGAGTTATGGCAAAGGGAGACGTTTCGTTTTACCCAACACCCAACATTTTTTTTAATAAGGCATCTTTGTGTTGGACAGCTCTTATAACACTCATGTTGCACCTGCTCCTCTGAAATGTTGTTCTCCTGAGCGGTACAACCCATTAAAGTATACGGTAATGGCTCTTTTCCACATGAAGTATGCACTGAGGGTTTTATTTAGCAGAAGATCATATGATTTGTGCTAGGGATGAAATTCCTCCCACGTAATATTAATGACATTGTCTCTTTTATCTTTCTTTGGCTTGGAACGCTATTCATAATAAAACTTTTTTTTTTTGTCTTGCTTACTTTTTATCCAGTTGGAGTTTCATCCTATAGAAGTAATTTAGGCTGACAGAAACATTATGTCTTCTGAGACTTGGCAATGCACACGATTTAAACCCAGTTTTCCCAGTCACTTATAAACCTTGGGAAAAATCTGTTCAGATGCATATGAAATGAAATAGCTTTGTACTGATTCCAGGTCAGAAATTATGCTTCTGTTTTTTTTTTTTTTTCTTCTCTTCTCCTTTTTATTAGTTTTTTGATTAATATCTATTCAACCCTACAATGTTATTTGCCAAAGGTTCTTCTGTATTGGTGTTGAAAAATACTTAAATATCACTTACTACATTTGTTAAGTTAATAAAAAGCACAAAAGGCTATGCCAAGACTAGTTTAAAGAGATTATGTTTAGGATAATATAAAAGTATATTAAAAAAAACATTTGTACTAAAAAAAAATTTTTTTTCAACATATTGTAAATGAAATATGGTTTTCATAGAACAACACAGTCTTCCTGCACCAATGTTACAGGATACTCCCATCACTGTTCCGTGTGGCTGTGGTTGCTGGTGTTGGTTACGTGTTGGCCTGTCCCTCTCTCACATTCAACCTCCTGACACGTGGACACGGATGGGGCATTGGTAGATCTGTAGTATGCTGTGCTGTTGTTAACATTATAAAGATTTGATTGGCTACAGGCTGTCCAAGCCCCACCCACTTAATGCTCAATATGTTTGTTGTTTGCAGGGTTTTGAACAATTAGTTTGGTAGGTATTCTGCTCTGGGTCACACCAATATACCTGTACACAACCCCCAAACAATTAACATTGTGTCTTCACCAGCAAAGACATAACTTGATAATATTGGGCTGGTGCTCCTTAGCACAAATTGAAAAAAAAAGATTGAGGACCTGCTGTAATAGCTGGGTGACCCATGTTCTGTATCCTGATGATGAATTAAACACTATGGCTAGCCACTACTGGGGTGGGGTTACTGTCCAGCCATATTACCAGATGGACCAAACTGTAAGAATGGGTGTGGTATGTAGACATGAAGATGTCGATGTTAACCATGCAAACATTCATCATGTAGATGCTGAATAAAATGTCGACATGTTAGAATGTTGACATATTGTCCCTAGTGTGCCAGGGATGTCTTACTTGCTCCTGGCGGCTGCAGAGGGATTCTGGGTCCTGGCAGTCATGTCACCGCTGCTTTCGGGTTAGACTTCTGATCATCCCTAACCCTCCCTCTAGTGCCTAACCATAACCCCCCTGCAGCCTAACACTATTCTCCCCCTAGTGCCAAACCAACCCTGACCCTCCCACAGGCAGCCTAACATTAACCTCCCCCTAGTGCCCAACCCTGACCCTCCCACAGGCAGCCTAACACTAACCTCCCCCTAGTGACCAACTCTGACCCTCCCACAGGCAGCCTAAAGGTGGGTACACACTATTAGATATATCTGCAGATCAATTGATCTGCAGATATATCTATGTACGGATCGGGCAGTGTGCTGTGCATACACACAGCCCGATCCGTCGGGGGGAACGACGTCATGAACTGGGCGCGCCCGCCCAGTTCACCTGTCAATCACCGCCGGCCGCCGCAGCATGTGTACGCGGCCGACGCGATACGTCTGTGAACGACGGAGTTCACAGACGTATCGCCCGTACACACTGGCCGACGGTCCCGCGATGTATCGGCCGTTCAAGAGAACGGCCGATACATCGACCAGTGTGTACGGGCCTTAACACTAACCTCCCCCTAGAGCCCAACCCTGACCCTCCCACAGGCAGCCTAACACTAACCTCCCCCTAGTGACCAACCCTGACCCTCCCACAGGCAGCCTAACACTAACCTCCCCTTAGTGCCCAACCCTGACCCTCCCACAGGCAGCCTAACACTAACCTCCCCCTAGTGCCCAACCCTGACCCTCCCACAGGCAGCCTAACACTAACCTCCCACTAGTGCTCAACCCTGACCCTCCCACAGGCAGCCTAACACTAACCTCCCCCTAGTAAAGGACATATGAATATCCTTACAAAGAACTAAGGATCAAAAAGGTTTGAGATTACCTAAAGGATAAAAAAAAAAAAAAAACAGGAGCAGACTAGATGGCCCAAGAGGTTCTTATCTTCCTTCAAAGTCTACAGTATGTTTAGTGCCCAACCCTGACCCTCCCACAGGCACCCTAACCCTAATGTGACATTGTGGTGTCAACTTTTTGAATGTCAACATTGTAAATGTTTTCCTACATGCCGATGGGAATGCGCATTGTATCACTACAGATGGGGATTACTTGGTAATTATGGAAATTTGCATTTAGATACAACAAGCGGTCCTGGGGCCACATGCGGCCCTCCAAGCCTTTACTTTCAGCCCCAGCTCCTTCTTGCTGTGTTGTCTGATTTTTTTATTATGGCTTGTGACGCTAGTTTAACAGGCCTACTGACATATTGTTACAGATAGGTGTCTCTTTCTTTGATTAAATGTATTTGACTGTATACTGAGAATAAGAGTAATGTGTGGGACGCCAAATGCAGCCCCCAAAGTGTATCCGGTTGCCCATCACTGGTGTAAATAATGTTAGTATGCTCTTATAGGAAAGTCTTGCTTTCTGCTTCATGTTATATAATAAGTTACACTGCACATAGCTTAGCTTTGTACTGAATACCGATGGGCAAACTGATGGCCTGTAGTGTTCACTCTAGGGTGCCGGGCGCTGTCTGGGAGAGGACTCGCACTACTGAAAAGGGGAGGCGTGACCACTTGGGGAGGGGGCGTGGTCTCACAGCACATTCCCTGTTTGTTACTCTAAAGAGGAGATGTTGGACTGCCCCCCAAGCCTTCCCCTCACTGTGAATAGATGCCCTGGTCACGAGCGTGACATCTATTCACCGGCGGTGAGTGCTACACCGCAGCTTTTACAAACGACTGAGAAAATTGTGTATATCATGCGGCTGTTGCATAGCTCAACGGTATGCTGTCTGCAGATCTTATCTTGCGCATACTCCAGATCCAAATGTGCGCAAGTACAGTTGATGCCAAAACCTATGCATTTCTGTCTCATCTCAACATGTGACTGGAAGGTGCGGAATTGGCTGTAGCCAGGTATTCTTCACACGTAGATAGATACCGACAGATTTGTGCCTACGTCACAGTGGTGTATCAGAGGGGCCCACACCGCACACCCTGCACCCATTTTTGAAATCACCTCTCTGGAATCCCCTATCGTCGGTAGCATCTCTCCTCAGATCTCCGGTAAATGGCGCTGCACCCATTTTTTCGGAGATTTGCGCATGCTGCAGTAAGAAAATCTCTGGGAAAATAGCCGCTGCGCCATTTCCCTGGAGATTTGAGCATGCGCAATAGAGTCTGTACATCCTCTAGTACCCAGACTCTATAACGCTGATGGGCGCCGGCTGCAGAGGAGGGGTCCCAGACGGAGGAGGTTGGACACAGGCCTCCTCCTCTGTTAAGGCGCCCATGCTATGTAGAGTTGGATGGACGTGTAGATACGCCTGTTTTCAGACATAGCTTTCACACCTACAGATGTGTCCTCATACACTATTGCTGCAGTTGCACCAAAAGTTGGCACCTTTTTGGTGCCAAGTTCTGCTGTATACAGATTCATATTCAGTCGCACACATACAGTATATACAAGTGTTGCATATCAAATGAATCAACAACACAGTCTAGTGAAGCAGTTTTGTTCTTGCGACTAAGACACTGTTCATGCGAAGGTAGACAATCGGCGTGGCTTACTTGAGACAGGAGTCTTGCCCCGCATGACGTATTTAGGACACTTCTGTTGTGTAGAGCTGGTGCAATGCTGATGATATAGGCAGCTACAGTATAAAACCAAGTGTACACATAGGGATAGTCCTCTCTGCTAAGATCCATCAATACGGCATATAAGCCAATATATGCATTCAGTATTGTGCAGACAATACAGGAGCAATTATGCACGACTTGCGTTTCCCTGTATCTGCGACCTCATGGTCAGGAAGGAATAGTTTTATTATTGCAAGCTTTCCTTTTGGATAACTGACACTGGAGAATTATATGCGGAAGTCTTGTCTGTCATTTATCCCGGCTCAGTGATCCAGTATTTTTCTTCCAATGCTGCATTTTTGAATTGTGAAATTAACACCGGAGTAGAACAGACAATTACGTTACTGCTATAGTTTATTATTTGTGTTCTGACAACTTAATTGGTATAATTCCAAGATAATAGTGGTTTAACGTTATTATCTAAATAGAAAAATCCATGGGAGCAAGATGCCCCCTGTTAAAGAAATAACACAGACAAAAAACATAACTCAGTCACTAGCTATTACCGTGTTCTACTGTATGTTCCGTGGTTTGTAAGGTCAGCTAACTCCTAAACTTGTATGTTAATGTGCTTCCCCCCTTCAGCATCAGACGGCATCAAGAACGGCGAGCAATACTGAGCCCGATTCTAACAGACTTCACAGTGCGGGTTACCGCTGCTCCGGCTATAATCTTCAGTAAGGTGTCCACCCATGACGCTATGCATGCGGAGGTGAGAGCTTAGACCATTGTTTCCTGGCTGTATCTGTAACTTCTATGCCTTGAATGTCATCATTAATTCACTCTTACTGAAACTGGGAGAACTCCTTAGTAATTAAATGAGCACCTGTTTACATAAAGGGGGCAATGATCCTGTGGGGTGAGGGGGTCAATATGTACGCATATGGAGCCCAAACATGGGTGGCGTTTTGGCCAAAAGTAAGTGCAGAGTTTGGCCTACACAGGAGATAGTTTTAGAGGTTTAGGGTTTTGGCCGCAAAAAACCTTGCAGTCCTCGTGCCCAATTCTGGATTACCGCAGGTATGTGCGCTCCCTGTGCAATCCAATTGATAAAAATTGGTTGCGGGTTATTTTCCGTCCAGAATCAAAAAAATGTTAGATATTTTATCTGTGTGTTCCAGCCGGTCTGGTGGTCTCTGCGGCACCTGGTCATAGGGCCTAATTCAGACCTGATCGCTCGCTAGCGTTTTTTGCAGCGCTGCGATCAAGTCAGAACTGCATATGCACCGCAATGCGCATGTGCGTCGCACAGGTACAAAGCGGATCGTTGCTGTGCGATGGCTTTTACAAAGAATCCATTTGCACAGCCGATCGCAAGGAGATTGACAGGAAGAAGGCGTTTGTGGGTGTCAACTGACCGTTTTCTGGGAGTGGTAGGAAAAACGCAGGCGTGTCCAAGCGCTCGCAGGGAGGGTTCCTGAAGTTAATTCCGGTCCCGGACAGGCTGAAGTGATCGCAGCGGCTGAGTAAGTCCTGGGCAACTCAGAAACTGCACAAAGTGTTTTTTGTGGCGCTTGGCTGCACATACGTTTGCACACTTGCAAAGCGAAAATACACTCCCCAGTGGACGGCGACCATCTGTTCACAGCAGTGCAAAAAAACCCTAGCGAGTGATCAGGTCTGAATTAGGCCCATGTAACCTCCATCTTTCCACTGTGGGGGAGGATGCTGGGAGGGGAGGGGGCTGCTGAGATATGTTGTTCTCCCTGCTGATGCCTACGAACACACATGGGAGGGTAGCCACACACACATACACACCTAACAGGGGGTCACAAAGGTATCATACACACTCACACATACTTACACACCGTTGATGCAGAAGACCGGCCTGTCAGGATCCAGAGGAAGAAGGCTGCGCTGCAGAAGGTGAGTAATCATCATGACTCATTTTTCTCACCTTCAATTGAATAGGAAAAACGGGATGTAGTTATATGACCGTCGTTCAGGAGAGCGCCGGTCACAATACCTCCCCTTACATCCCGCCCCCTCACAATCCAGACGGTCAGCATGCCGACCAACCATGACCCGCAGCGTGGGCTGAAACCCTATTACATCCATCCATCTTAGCAACACAAGGGGATCCTTACATTTCATAGTAACATCCAAGGTTTTCATGTCATTTTCTGCACACAGAAATCCTCGTGTCTTCAGCAAGCGAATTCCTTTGGCGCAGACTGGATCCTAATATTTCAGTGTGTTGATTTTAAAAGTGTCAGATCCCTAAGTCACTTAGCTCACTTTGCTCAATTAAGTGTTAGGGTTTCTGTTGTCACGTTCATGACTGTTACTAGGGTATCAGGATGTGGTGGGACCTGCAGCAGGCACAGGTGATTCTGGCTCCTATTTTGGAGTGGTGAATTCCTCCAAGCTAGATGGCGGGAAGCTTCAGGAGTTCACGTTTATGTAGCACTGGTCTTATTGCAGATGGGAGATTGGAATATTCAGTGTTAAATTAACTTTTTCTTCAAAAAAAAAAACCTCATTTTTTCATTGGAACCGCAAAAAACTTACTAATTTTTTATTTATTTTTTGCAATTTATGTTCATTGAGAACTAACGATGAATAATATTGACAAGTCATCACTAAAACATACTATACCTCAGATCATTGGACCATAGAAATTGCCATGTTACATAAAAGGCATCTGTTTGTTGGACTGTACTTGACATGTAGTTGTAAACCAGTACAAAAATCAAACCTTTATATCAGACAAAGATAACACGTTATACAGCACATATGTTGTGCCCATTTTTTATCTTGATCACCCATACAGTAATAAACATGCATTAGCTTCTGTGTGATTGACCGGCATTGTTACTTCCCTGTAAATTATCCATACATATAGCAAAAACCATTTGGCGAATTTATACATGCGTCATGTTTAAAAAAAATTCACAAAACAACAAACACTGCACTCAAAGTAGGCAGCCTGCAACTGCAGCTTATAAACCTGAAGTAAACATGCGTATTGTACTTGGTTCAAATGTAGGCAAACTTTATCGATTAATACCCTGCCGTCAGTCACCTAACACAGATGGGGTTGGTCAGAAATTTTACATGTTTTCACATAATAAGGATTTAAACAATACATATTGTTTGCAATCTCTATTAATCCACATGTAAAATGGAGAGATAGTGGGGTCTATTGATGAAGCAGTGAAAAGTGTGGAGAAGTGAGCCAGTGGAGAAGTTGCCCATGGCATCCAATCAGCATTGAAGTAACTTTTATAATTTGCATACTTAACAATTGTACGGAGCAGCTGAATGGTTGCCATGGGCAACTTCTCCACAGGCTCACTTCTCCACTCTTTTCACTGCTTCATGAATAGACCCCTTAGACCGCTACTATTGTGAATTACTAATAAAAATACATTTACAGTATGGATGGATGTTTGTGTCAATGCCTTACATTGTAGACAGGCTTTAATATGTACACTGTAATGTTTTATTGTATTTCACTATCTATATCTATCACTGTAAAGATGTAAGGATTTTTAGAATCCATGTGTCTTTACTGTTTTCCATATTCAGATTTTCTCTAAATGGCCATTTAGTGAGTACTCGATGTACTGCATGCATTACACGCCTCCCTGGCACCAAATGGGCTTATATCACCAGCTCCGAGCATTCATCTGCCTTTGAATCCCTGTCATCTGCCTTGCATCAGAATACATATTATGATAACCTTGCCGTTTCACACAGTGTTATTAGAGGTTCTCTGAGGTACGCGTGAATGGGGGTATTTTTTGACTTGTCAGACTTGGTCAGCAACGGAACGCTAGTATTGATTACAAATGAAAATAATCTCTGTTTGAAGAATTTGGCACCCGCGTGTAGGTATTTCAGGTGCAGTTGATTTAAGATATGTTATACATGGATTTTTCTGAGGTTTGTTCGGTCCCCAGTGCTCAAGTAAACAGAAATGACATGAGATCTACCTTTTCACCTCAGGATATTTTAGTGTGTGGCCATTCCTTGGAAGTGAATATTACCACAAGCTTGGACTTCTTCCTAAGTGTGGCTCAAGTAGAACTTCTGCAACAGCTGGTACAGGCGAACATGGTTGGATTTGAACAAACAAACATGGCTGCTGAGGTAAGAGAGAGCGGACTAACCGCACTTAACCCTTGGTTATCTACAAAAGCCCCATAATGCAGATTTATGTGTTCATGATTTCCTTATGAGTAAAATAATTCATATTTATACTTATATTATGAGGTATTTCATATTTTCAGGTGTGTACAGTGAAATAGAATGAAGATTTGTATAACTCCTGTTTTGTACCATTACCCCTCATTTGTTATGTATGTGCATCTGCAGAAAGTATCCACACAGGCCGATATTCGTACTAAGGACAGCTAAAAGCAAAACACATACAAAACACAAGAAGGAGCAGCATCATAACAAAACAAGTCATATAATACAAATGACACATAAGCCTGTATATGTGAAAATGTAGACACATGCAGTGCCTATCTCATTACACCCCACATACAATGGCACGCCCAATTTCTGCTATTTACACCTCCATGCGTACAATACGCAGCCCCACTGTAATATGTGAGTAATATATGCCGGGTGAGTAATATATCACATTATTTCTCTGACGTCCTAGTGGATGCTGGGTACTCCGTAAGGACCATGGGGTGTAGACGGGCTCCGCAGGAGACTGGGCACTCTTAAAAGAAAGATTAGGTACTATATCTGGTGTGCACTGGCTCCTCCCTCTATGCCCCTCCTCCAGACCTCAGTTAGTATCTATGCCCGGCCAGAGCTGGATGCACCCTAGGGGCTCTCCTGAGCTTCCTAGAAAAGAAAGTATTTGTTAGGTTTTTTATTTTCAGTGAGATCTGCTGGCAACAGACTCACTGCTACGTGGGACTGAGGGGAGAGAAGCGAACCTACCTGTTTGCAGCTAGCTTGGGCTTCTAAGGCTACTGGACACCATTAGCTCCAGAGGGATCGAACACAGGCCCAGTCCTCGGTCGTCCGGACCCGGAGGCGCGCCGCCATCCCCCTTGCAGAGCCAGAAGAACGAAGAGAAGTTGAAAATCGGCGGCTGAAGACTCCGGTCTTCATTAAGGTAGCGCACAGCACTGCAGCTGTGCGCCATTGCTCCCTTAGCACACCACACACTCCGGTCACTGATGGGTGCAGGGCGCTGGGGGGCGCCCTGGGCAGCAATTAGATTACCTTACTTGGAGAAAAGCACATAATACAGTCTGGTAAACCCCCGCCATTAAAGTACATAAAAGGACAGAAGCCCGCCGCTGAGGGGGCCGGGCCTTCTTCCTCAGCACACCGGCGCCATTTTCTCTTCACAGCTCAGCTGGAAGGAAGCTCCCCAGGCTCTCCCATGCAGTATCCTGGTACACAAAGGGTAAAAAAGAGAGGGGGGGCACATAAATTTAGGCGCAAAACTGTGTATATAAGCTGCTATAGGGGAAAAATCACTCAGTATAGTGTACATCCCTGTATTATATAGCGCTGTGGTGTGTGCTGGCATACTCTCTCTCTGTCTCTCCAAAGGGCCTGGTGGGGGAACTGTCTTCAAATAGAGCATCCCCTGTGTGTGTGGTGTGTCGGTACGCGTGTGTCGACATGTCTGAGGTAAAAGGCTCCTCTAAGGAGGTGATAGAGCGGATGTGTGTGTGGGAGGGTGTCTCCGTCGACAACGCCGACACCTGTTTGGATATGTGTAAGTACTGAGGTAAAATTATTGCACAAAAGGTTAGGGAACAGAAAGGAAATCTACCCTGGTCTGTCCCTATGTCACAGAGTCCTTCAGAGTCTCTCTATGTTCACTATCCAAAATAACAAAGTATCGACACGGAGTTTAACTCCACTGTCGACTACGATAATGCAAAGTTACAGCCAAGAGGGCTAAAAGATATTCAATATATGATTATTGGAATAAAAGATGATTTGCATATCACTGATGACTCATCTGTCCCTGACACGAGAGTACACATGTTAAGGGGAAGAATGCTGAGGTAAATTTCCCTCCTCTCATGAGGAAAAAGAGCGGGAATCTCCAGACAAGAGACGGCAGCTTCCCACAAGAGAATTCTCAGGCTGTATCCTTTCCCCACTAGGGCCAGGATGTGTTGAGAATCTTCCCCTTGGGTGTCCTGTTTGCACTAGCTATTCTCAGGGATCCTGCAGATAGTGTGCACATTCTGGTATACTACCCAGACCGGCGATTGTGTCGGCATGGGTTTATGGCGCTGTGGCAGCGTGGACAGGTACCTTATCAGCAGAGATTGAGACCCTAGTATGCATATAAATATTTTAAGATGCTGTCTTAAGTGATAGATATATAATTATAAAGCATGCCCAAAGGGACATGAGTATACTGGGTCCTAGAGACAAAAGCTATGTTGATTTCTGCTTGACGTGTCCTGTAGAATATACATTGGACAGATGATGCCGACTTAAGAGGCATAGGGAAGGCTGAGGATTGTGTGGAGAAAGGTTCTCGGGCCTGGTCTCCACAGCTATAGCTGGTAATTCTGATATTTTGCCTTATATTCCTGCACAGCCTAGGAAAGCACGACATTATTAAATGCAGCTTTTCGAATAAAGAAACAAGAAAGTCTGAGGTGCGTCCTTTCTTGTCAGAGCCGGGGGCAGAGGAAAGAAGCTGTACAACACAGCTAGTCCCCAGGAACAGAAGTCCTCCACGGCCTCTACAAAAATCCACCGCATGTCGCTGGGGCTCCACAGGCAGAGCTAGGCCCGGTGGGGACACGCCTTCGTAAGTTCAGCCACAAGTGGGTTCACTCCCTGTTAGATCCCCGGGCAATAGAAATTGTATCGCAGGGATACAGGCTGGACTGTGAGAAGATGCCCCCTCACCGAGGACCCGGCGGGCTTCCCCCCAAGAGAGGGAGCCAGTGTTAACTGCAATTCGTAAATTGTATCTTCAACAGGTGGTGGTCAAGGGTCCCCTCCTTCAACAAGAGGGTGTTATTATTCGACCATGTTATAATCCCGAAACCAGACGGTTCGGTTAGACCCATATTGTATTAAAATCCCTGAACATATACCTGAAAAGGTTCAGGTTCAAGATGGAATCGCTAAGAGCGGTCATTGCAAGCCTGAAATGAATCGGGACATAAGGGATGCATACCTTCGTGTCCCCATTTATCCACCTCATCAGGCGTACCTCAGAATTGCGGTACGGGATTGTCATTACCAATTTCACCAAGGTAATGGCGGATATGATGGTGCTCCTGCGGAAGCAAGGTGTCACTATTATCACATACTTGGATGATCTCCTCATAAAAGCGAGATCAAGAGAGCAGTTGCTGGACAGCGTATCACCTTCTCTGGAAGTGAAACGGCAACACGACTGGATTCTATATATTCCGAAGTCGCAGTTGGTTCCTACAGCTCATCTGCCTCGCCTAGACATGATCCTAGACACAGACCAGAAGAGGGTTTATCTCCCGATAGAGAGAGCTCAGGAGCTCATGACACTGGTCAGGAATCCATTGAAAACCAAAACAGGTGTCAGTGCATTACTGCACTCGAGTCCTGGGAAGGATGATGGCATCATACGAGGCCATCCCCTTCGGCTGGTTCCATGCAAGGACAATGGAACTTACTGGACAAGTGGTCCAGATCACATCTTCAGATGCATCGGTTAATCACCCTATCCCCCAGGGCCAGGGTGTCTCTCCTGTGGTGGCTGCGGAGTGCTCACCTTCTCGAGGGCCGCAGATTCGGCATTCAGGACTGGGTCCTGGTGACTACGGATGCAAGCCTCCGAGGGTGGGGGGCAGTTACACAGGGAAGAAAATTCCAAGGTTTGTGGTCAAGCCAACAGACTTGCCTTCACATCAATATCCTGGAACTAAGGGCCATATACAACGCCCTAAGTCCAGCGGAGTTCCTGCTTCGCGACCAACCGGTTCTGATCCAGTCAGACCGCAGGGGCTCATGTAAACCACCAGGGCGGCACAAGGAGCAGGGTGGCGAGGGTAGAAGCCACCAGAATTCTTCGCTGGGCGGAGAATCAAGTAAGCGCACTGTCAGCAGTGTTCATTCCGGGAGTGGACACGACCTCCACCCGGGAAAGTGGTGACTTCATCAGGAAGTCTTCGCGCAGTTTTGCAAATTGATGGAAACTGCCTCAGGTGGACTACATGGTGTCCCACCTCAATAAAAAGATAAAAAAGGTTTTACGCTGGGTCAAGGGACTCTCAGGCGATAGCTGTGGTCGCACTAGTAACACCGTGGGTGTTCCAGTCGGTCTATATATTCCCTCCTCTTCCTCTCAGACCCAAGGGCTGAGAATTGTAATAAACGGAGGAGTGTGAACAATATTCTTTGCTCCGGATTGGCCAAGAAGGACTCTGTACTCGGAACTGCAAGAAATGCTCTCAGAGGACCCATGGCCTCTGCCTCTCAGTCAGGACATGTTGCAACAGGGACCCTGTCTGATCCAAGACTTACCGCGGCTGCGTTGGACGGCATGGCGGTTGAACGCCGGATCCTAGCGGAAAAGGGCATTCCGGATGCAGTTATTCCTACGCTGATAAAGGCTAGGAAAGACGTGACAGCAAGACTTTTTCACTGTATATGGCGAAAATAGGTTGCTTGGTGTGTGGCCGGGAAGGCCCTACAGAGGAATTCCAGGGGGGTCGATTCCTGCACTTCCTACAGTCAGGAGTGACTATGGGCCTAAAATTAGGATCCATAAAGGCCAAGATTTCGGCCCTATCCCTTTTTCTCTCAAAAAGAACTGGCTTCACTGCCTGAAGTTCGGACGTTGTTACAGGGGTGCTGCATATTCAGCCCCTTTTGTGCCTCCAGTGGCACCTTGGGATCTTAACGTGTGTTGGATTCCTAAAATCCCACTGGTTGAGCCACTTAAGACCGTGGAGCTAAAATATCTCACGTGGAAAGTGGTCATGCTTTTGGCCTTAGCTTGGACTAGGCGTGTGTCAGAATTGGCGGCTTTGTCATGTAAAAGCCCATATCTGATCTTACATATGGAAAGGGCAGAATGGAGGACTCGTCCCCAATTTCTCCCTAAGGTGGTATCATCGTTTCATTTGAACCAACCTATTGTGGTGCCTGCGGCTACTAGGGACTTGGAGGATTCCAAGTTGCTGGACGTAGTCCGGGCCCTGAAACTTTGTTTCCAGGATGGCTAGAGTCAGAAAAACTGACTCGCTATTTATCCTGCATGCACCCAACAAGCTGGGTGCTCCTGCTTCAAAGCAGACTATTGCTCGCTGGATCTATAGCACGATTCAGCTTGCACATTCTGCGGCTGGACTGCCGCATCCTAAATTAGTAAAAGCCCATTCCACGAGGAAGGTGGGCTCTTCTTGGGCGGCTGCCCGAGGGGTCTCGGCTTTACAACTTTGCCGAGCTGCTACTTGGTCGGGTTCAAACACTTTTGCAAAATTCTACAAGTTTGATACCCTGGCTGAGGAGGACCTTGAGTTTGCTCATTCGGTGCTGCAGAGTCATCCGCACTCTCCCGCCCGTTTGGGAGCTTTGGTATAATCCCCATGGTCCTTACGGAGTCCCCAGCATCCACTAGGACGTCAGAGAAAATAAGAATTTACTCACCGGTAATTCTATTTCTCGTAGTCCGTAGTGGATGCTGGGAGCCCGTCCCAAGTGCGGACTCTCTGCAATACATGTATATAGTTATTGCTTAACTAAAGGGTTATTGTATGAGCCATCTGTTGAGAGAGGCTCAGTTATTGTTCATACTGTTAACTGGGTATAGTTATCACGAGTTGTACGGTGTGATTGGTGTGGCTGGTATGAGTCTTACCCTGGATTCCAAATCCTTTCCTAGTAATGTCAGCTCTTCTGGGCACAGTTTCCCTAACTGAGGTCTGGAGGAGGGGCATAGAGGGAGGAGCGAGTGCACACCAGATATAGTACCTAATCTTTCTTTTAAGAGTGCCCAGTCTCCTGCGGAGCCCGTCTATACCCCATGGTCCTTACGGAGTACCCAGCATCCACTACGGACTACGAGAAATAGAATTACCGGTGAGTAAATTCTTATTATTTATATATATATATTAATATATCACATTGCCGTACGCCGGAATCCCGACTAGCGGTGAAATGCCGCTGCCGGAATACCAGTGCCACAGGCTATTCTTTCTCTGTGGGTGTCCACGCCACCCATAGAGGGAAAATATAACCTGTGGCGAATGCAGTGAGCCACCGTGTCCGCAACGTGGCGAGTGCAGCATGCCCTAAAGGCTTTCTAGAGCTCGCCCCGATGCAGGCTTACTGGTGGCCGGAATACTGCTGTCTGTATACCGGCCACCAGTATTTCATACTGAAACCTATATGCCATCTATAAATAGACCAATGGCAGAAGATACATCAGAGCCCACCACATAAGGTAACATACACATCTCCGTCATGCCAACCATATACAGCTTCACTCTTGTTGTATTTGCTGTAGTTTTATCTCCTTACGCAATGTTTTGATATTGTCTAAGTATGTTAAATTGGAGGATTTAGGGCACCAAAGATTCTATAGCCACGGTCATTTACTGCACGGGCGAAAGGATGGAAGCGTTTGGGTTTTACGCCGAGACTATCCAATTACTGCCCATTTTCCATTCGCGACACTCATGATAAGGGCACTTCCCACGGATTTCTGGTCAAGCTGCCACGGGCTGTTATTGAAAAGCCCCAGCAGACAGATTAGCCCTTGGCTAATAGAATTCAGCCCTATGTCTGCAAGCTCCAAAAATGTATATCCAGTCTTAAGCTGATTTTTTCTTTCGTTTAACCCTAACTTATTATCATTGATAGAATTTCGGGCACTTATTTTTTTTTTCTCTAATGCGCGCTTTCTATAGACCAATCCCAGAACGGGATTAAGATTTTACAGCCAGGAAAGGGAAATGGTCTTAATATTGAAGTAGCAATACTGTACCTCAAAAAAACTATAAGAAGAATACCTCTTTACCTTTTGTTTGTTTCTTCAGGCAGGTGTTAATGATTTATAAATATGATCAATATCATGGGCTACCATGGCAACCACAGCCACATGGCACATGATATAGTGAGCAGAGATACCGTAGAACCCCCACCTCCACAATTCTGTCTACTCAGATGTGATTCATCTTGTTAATTTTATAATTTTCCCCCGATTGTGCTGTCAATTGAAATCAATATGTTTATAACTATATTTACTTAATAAAATAGATATGGTCCAAACCTTGTTGAAATAACTGCATGTGTATACTGTCATTAAATAATGTATTTTTTTGTACTGTGAAAAAACATATTCCTATTGTAATCGTACAGACTACTGCCAGTGTCCTTACAGCACAGGCCTGGTTTTAGATCTTTGCAGTTTTACAGGCAGTCTGCATTGTATGCTTTATGTGTTGGTGTGTCCTCTGTCTGTATGCGGATCTCCTAAATTAAATGTTCATGTTTTATAATAGAGAGCCCCCATTGTTTTCCATGTTTTGTAGCACTGACTAAAACAAATCATATGTTAAAAATAAGAACACTGGGTTTGCAGGCGACATGAAGACCTGCACTGTACAGTATATAAAGCTCCCTGTATAACGTATGTAACTGCATTCACTCTTAGCATTTCAGGCAAGAAATAGCACACGCCACTGTATCTGGAAGAAGGGGGCAACTTTTTTGAAGTGCAGTTCGGGATCTTTACACTTATAAATATTGTCCATGTTCTGCATTTGTACTACAAGTTTCTTTTTTTTCTTGTTTTTTTTTCTTACTGTTTTTCTTTTATGTAGACCCCTTGTGGCGCCATATAAATACAGGATGATGATGATAAAAAACTAATAGTTCAATTCTCATTTATTACTCTCAGCGGAGCAACCTGCACCACAATGTGCTACAATGCAGATTGTGGGCCTTATTCAGAGTTGTTAGCAAACCAAAAAAGTTAGCAATTGGGCAAAACCGTGTTGTACTGCAGTTGGGGCAGATGTAACATGTGCAGAGAGAGTTAGATTTGGATGGATACTGTATAGGTGTTAGTTGCATAGGTCAGTTTATATATATATATATATATATATATATATAAAAAGTAGCCCCCTTATATTTACTACAAAGATATCCTTTGTCTTATTATAAAGAGATGTAGAAATTAGGCTGCCAGTATTTACCATGCACAGAAGCAATATAACCCACCCTAAACTAAATCTCTATGCACGTATTGCATCTGCCCCACCTGCAGTGCAACATAGTTTTGCCCAATTGTAGCTTTTTTTGTTTGCTAACAATCCTAAATAACCCCCTGTATGTGATTTTCGGCTAAGACCATTCCAGGTCATCATCTTGTACTCCCGAACCAACATTTACAAGTTTCCTATCTGATGAAGTGTCATACAACCAGCAAAATGCAACATTTATATTTTCTGGAAGCTATAACGCTTTTATGAAACACCGTGTACATGAAAAACTTCTGAATCCAGTCGAATATGGGATAAGGCAGATGGATCTCCACACCCTTTTCTTTAAGCATTTCATCTATACTGTAGCTGCCTATGTGATGTTGTGATTTCCTCAGGGGTGCAATTCAAACTTAGCACCTTTACTAACTTACAATAGCTTCATCTCAAACATCTGCTGGCAATAAATACACAATGGTTCTGTAGATCCATCCATCCCATATTAGACTGGATTGCGGTGCCTTCGGTGTACACTATCTTGGTTCAGGTGATCTGTTACTGCTTTTAATGTATGTGTGTTACCTTTTGTGTAATACGTTTCTTCGGAATTTGAAAAACTACCTACACCATGACAGTATTTATAAATTTCTTCTTGAGATTATTTACTGAAATGGAAGTTCTGTTATCTTGAGTTAGTATGAATCCATGGAATGGCTGTGGTGGAGTGATCCAATGTTGAAACGGATTCAGATAATGGGGGATATGTACTAAGCCTTGCAGAGTCATAAAGTATCAGTCAATCAGCTCCTAACCGTCACTTTACAGGGTGTGTTTTAAAAATAACAGGAGCGGAATGGTTATTGGTTGGTGTGTGTGTGTGTGTGTGACATGTTTATCACATTTTCTTTTACAGAGCAATAATACATGTGACACAGTTCCTTCCAGTGGTTTGTGTAGAATGTGTACTAAGGTTCTATGCCTGTCTCCATGTAGCAGACACTCTGGAGCTCCTCTCAGAGGGGTGCATGTTTTTAATTGTCATCATTATTTTATTTTTCTCCTAAAATGATAGAAGATGCTTCACAACAATGTGAATAATGTCAGTAGTTAAACAAAACAAAAAAAGGTGTTCTTATGTGTATGTGAAGATGTTTTATTGCTAACAAATGTGCAGACCATATAAGGCTTTGGTGACATGGAAACCACGGGTTGCTTTGGAACACTGAGTTTATTATGCTTGCAGAAATCTTTACCCAATAGAGTATATGGAGGGCTGGGAAATACAATGCAGAAATGTCATTAGGGACCACTCCTATAGGCTTTTATATCCGTGTAATTCTCCCCACATTATCAGTGCTGCAAAGGTCAGGTCTCCTGATGAGGTGAAGCGAGGGCATTTGATAAAACTGACGCCTATTTCTGGGTGAATTGGTGTCATGGAGTCTGATCCAATGGCAGGAGTGGGTCTGTGGGATGCCTTACGCACACTAACAGTCACACTACACTTTGCTATGTTCATTTGGAATCAGGCCATTACACAAAGCAGTGAATGTAAATTATTAGACGTGGTATTTATGGAACACTGTGACTAACATGGAGTGGTTGTTGAGCGCCACCCGTAACCCCTGATGTCCTACAGATGGGTAGTAATTGAGATTTTGTCTGTAACATGAAAAAGAGAGCTGTACGGAAAATGATATTCTAAATATACATGGAGCGGGTTGCCGTATGGCTACGCTCTGATCAAAATTGGATAGAATTTTTTTTTTTTTCAGTTTTAACATCAGATTTATTGTTAGAATTTTGCTAGTTTGAAAAAAAGTTAAGGGATAAAATTTTGTATGGCAACCGTCCTTTTAAGAGGTACCCCCACCACTTTGTACATCTATGAGTTACGTCTCCTCTGCTGTTCACATAAGGCTTGGTGCAGTGTTTCTGTTAGACTAACACAGGCCATGGTTATTGGACTCCCTGGTTTGCAGGTCATGGTGTAATAAATCACCATGGATGTCCCTCTATTACTGGTCCCCTATCACCTTGGGAAATGCTCCTTACAAACATTTAGACGTAACACGAATGCAACTGAAATCATAGTTCTATAAATGTGTATATCAAACAGGGTACTCTAACGAGAGGTGGATCTGGACAGCACTCAGAGGTAGCAGTGTGGGAACTCACCAATGACGCCTAGTTCCATATGCTCGGATATAGTTTAGACATTCACGGTAGAAATTGACGACTAATCTGAAGTATGCTTTAAAGTACAATTATTTATTAATACAAAATTACAAAAGTAGTGCAGTGTTCCGCTGAGATTTACAGCACTTTGTCAGTTAAGCAGTGGTCCAGTGTCCATCATTGCCACCCATGGCGGTGCCTGTGTCTTATTTCCACAAAAGTTTTGAACATTGCACAGAATTTTATTTTTTTATTATTATTATTTATTTATTTTTGCTAAAGTGCAGCAGTGGAATTATTGTGAACCCGTGTTTCCCACTGAATACTGCGCGTCAAAGTACACTGTGGAAGGCAGCATATTTACATCAGGAATTTTGATTTGTTTGTGTCAACACTGGAACCTTTTACTGTGAAGCACCTGCTGTATTGAATGAAAGTGCAATTTGGGAAAACACGCATCTCATGCACAGTCATGCACTAAGGCAATTGTGTAACAAGCACATTACAACTACTTATGCATTCTTATAAAGGTAAAAGGCCGCCTCCTTTGACTATAGGCAAAGGGTAAACTTTATGCTTTTCTAGAAAATCATCATGTTTTCTGTCTGCTTTGCGTTCTAGAGCAAGCAAAAAACATATTACAGTAAAACAAAATAAAAACATATATTGTTGCGTACACTGACATGATCAACAACACATATCAATTTAAATGCAAACATAGGATACTTTTAAATTCCAAGCAATATGTTTTGCATTTAATGCATAATAGGAATATGAGATGAAAGGCTGTGTCATGTAAAGCTCCACTGAGGTCATTTTCTAATTTAACGCATTTTACAAACATTAAAAAAAAAGAGAAAAATAGTTGTGTGTGTGTGTGTTTTTTTTATTGGCATGTTTAGCTACATCTGGCACTACGGCCTGCAGAGCCAACGTGGTAGCCGGAGCCAAGTATACTTTGGCTGTATTGTAGTAGAAAAGCTGAAACATTAAACAGCACTGACATATGATGAAAGCTGGTGAGCCACTTTCAACCTCTTCTCTCTGAGTGTTTTTTTTTTTTGCTATTGTTTTCCCGAGATTATTATGTTGTATATATTGTGGCAGATCAGAAATCTGCAGAGCTTTTGAAATGGGAGTAATATATGAAATCCAGTAAAGAGATGTGTGAGGGGAAACAGAATATTTTTTTTTATGAAATTTGAAACAATGCTGGAGACTTAGTAAAAGCCGGATTTAGGAAAGGGCACATGCGTGCCTTCTGGAGCCTGAGGAAGGGCGTTTCAACGATTTGGGTTTTGTTCAGCTGCAGAATGCTTGAAGCTGTTCAAGATCCCAGACCATACACAATTTGTCCCCCGCCACGCTAAACGCTACTGTAACTTTCCGAGCTTCTATGTCCCTCATTAGTTTCTCCGCACATAATTCAGAATTCTTATTCAGAAGTGGATGCATTTGTGCTCTGAATGTACGTCGGAAGAGATCGCATATAAAGAAAACCATATTTGCTTGTATATATTCAGCTGGATGCGTCTCCCCTTCATTGCATATTTCATGGTATAAGTATCGTAATCTCCCTGATTATACAGTGCTACGGAATATGTTAGCGCTATGCAAATATTGAATAATATTTAAATAAACAAGAGTTCTACTATGATAATATTTAATGGTTACGTCATATAGGAGTCACTATGATCACTATCTCGTTTGACGAAAAGTGATTTTATCAGGTAATCTGTTATAAAAACAGGATCAGGGGGTAGATAAAATGGGCACTACATACACCTGAAGAGTCTCAATTTATGCAGGTTACAATCATATATTTGTTTCCCCTCATGTAAATGCCCCAGTTCATTATGACTGCCCTTATTCTGAATAGCTATTGTACAGTAATACTATTGAGTTTATGGTCTTGTCTTCATAAATTAACATGCATTGGATTAGCATTTAAATGCCATAAAGTATACTGTAGCATATTTCAAGGATCATGGACATTTTGGGGACTACAGTGCAGCAAGCTCTGACAAGTTAGAAGAAGTTGAACTGGGACTATTCCAGAATTTTACATTTAGGCTCTGGCTTGTAATGTGCAGGGGAAGTATGTGCTAGTACCGTAATTAAGGGCTTGATCACTGAGGATGTTCTTCCACTCACCTACAGTATGTAAGCAGGCACCAGAATACTTCTCCTCCCTGCTTGTATGCATTTCCTTCTCTACCTGTGCCCGCTGAGCCAACTGCCGGGAGTCCTCTACTGGCAGAAGACCCATGTCCATGTTTAGATACAGCCACAAGTGGGAAGGGTCCTTTCATGTTATCTGGCAATAAAAGACCCGCTTAGAGAAAATGTTGCTTAGTTAAAATGTATTGCGTTAAGTATGGCATATTTTTGATAAATCTGCATGAAGGGTAGGCGCTTATGTTTTTAGTGATTATTTTAATCAAGTATTAAAATCCTCACCATATTTCTCATTCGTCCTAGAAGATGCTGGGGACTCCAAAAGGACCATGGGGTATAGACGGGATCCGCAGGAGACATGGGCACTTTAAGACTTTAAATGGGGGTGAACTGGCTCCTCCAGACCTCGGTTAGATTCTGTGCCCAGAGAGACTGGACACACACTAGGGGAGCTCTACAGAGTTTCTCTAGAAAATACTTTTGTTAGGTTTATTATTTTCAGGGAGCACTGCTGGCAACAGGCTCCCTGCTTCGTGGGACCGAGGGGAGAGAAGCAGCCCTACTTCTGTGAGTTTAAAGACTCTGCTTCTTAGGCTACTGGACACCATTAGCTCCAGAGGGTCCGATCACTTGGTGCGCCTAGCTGCATGTTCCCGGAGCTGCGCCGCCGTCCCCCTCACAGAGCCTGAAGAGAAGCCGGGTGAGTAGCAGAAGCAAGAAGACTTCTGACCTTCGGAGGTACCGCGCAGCGCGCCAGTGCTCCCACACACCAACGACACTATATGGGTGCAGGGCGCAGGGGGGGCGCCCTGGGCAGCAGTTAAACCTCATTTTGGGCACTGGCATGACAGTATACAGTGCATAGGCACTGTATACAGACCCCACCAGTATAAATAAAAGCGGGACAGAAGCGCGCCATGTAGGGGGCGGGGCTTCGTCCTCCAGCTCTAATCAGCGCCATTTTCTCTCCACAGCAAGCTGCAGAGATGCTGATTCTGGCCCTTCACTTCTGTATCAAGTAACAGGGTGCAAAAGCAGGGGGGGGGGGGGGGGGCACAGCATATTTGGTGTTGTATTGATTTACATATAAAAGCGCTGCTAGGTCTGGGTTTTGTAAATTCTGTCAGACCGGGTACGGCGCTGGGTGTGAGCTGGCAAACTCCCTTTCTGTCTCTCTAAAGGGCCTTACTGTGTGTCTGTCCCCTATAGCTCAGTGTGATTGTGGGTGTCGGTACACGTGTGTCGACATGTCTGAGGCTGGATGCTCTTCCCAGGAGGAGGCTGGTGCGGGGGCAGAACAGACTGTGGGAGTGACTGCGTCGGCTGCGCCGACTGCAGGTTGGGTGGATTTGTGGAATGTTTTAAATGTAAGTGTGGCTTTGTTGCATAAGATATTAGACAAATCTGAGTCTCAGAACCAAGCATGGAGACAATCCATGGGAGATGTTTTGTCACAAACTCACACTTCAGGGTCACAGAAGCGTACGTTTACCCAGATAGCAGATACAGATACCGACACGGATTCGGACTCCAGTGTCGACTATAATGATGCCAAGTTGAATCCCAAACTGGCTAAGAGCATTCAGTACATGATTGTGGCTATAAAGGATGTGTTACATATCACTGAGTACCCCGCTGTCCCTGAGACGAGGATCTGTATGTTTAAAGGAAAGAAACCTGAGGTAACGTTTCCTACCTCTCATGAACTTAACGCTCTTTTTGAAAAGGCTTGGGTAGCTCCTGACAAAAAGTGGCTGATTCCCAGGAGATTTTCTATGGCATACCCGTTTCCCTCTAAGGATAGGTTAGGATGGGAGTCCTCTCCCACGGTGGACAAAGCTCTGGCGCGATTATCCAAGAAGGTGGCGCTACCGTCCCCTGACACGGCAGCCCTTTTAGATCCTGCAGATCGTTAACAGGAAACTACTTTGAAATCTATTTATGTCACTACGGGTACGTTGCTTAGGCCGGCCGTAGCATCGGCATGGGTGAGTAGTGCGATTGAAAAATGGGCAGATAACTTGTCATCTGACTTAGACACCCTGGATAGGGATAGCGTGCTTTTGACGCTGGGTCATATCAAGGACGCTGCAGTCTATCTAAGGGAGGCTGCGAGGGATATTGGCCCCTTGGGATCAAGGGCCAATGCCATGGCAATCTCGGCTAGGAGGGCGTTGTGGACTCATCAATGGAATGGTGATGCTGATTCTAAAAAGGCTATGGAGGCTCTGCCCTATAAAGGTGGAGTTTTGTTTGGAGAAGGTCTCGCAGACCTGGTTTCTACAGCTACTGCGGGTAAGTCTTCATTTTTGCCTTTTGTCCCTACACAGGAGAAGAAAACGCCTCACTATCAGATGCAGTCCTTTCGGTCTAATAAATTCAAGAAAGGACGAGGGTCCTCCTTCCTTGCTGCTAGAGGCAAGGGGAGGGGAAAATGGTCGCCGGCTGTGGCTAGCTCCCGTGAGCAGAAGTCCTCCCCGGCTTCTGCTAAGTTCACCGCATGAAGCTGGGGCTCCCATGCGGGAGTCCGAACCGGTGGGGGCGCGTCTTCAGCTATTCAGTCAGGTCTGGGTTCACTCGGGCCTGGATCCTTGGGTGCTGGAAATTGTGACCCAAGGATACAAACTGGAGTTTCAAGACGTGCCCCCACACCGATTTTTCAAATCGACCTTGCCAGCTTCTCTTCCGGAAAGGGAGGTAGTGTGTGCTGCAATACTCTAGCTGTGTCAGCAGCAAGTCATTGTCGCGGTACCCCCGTCACAACGGGGGGAAGGGTTTTATTCAAGCCTGTTCGTGGTCCCGAAGCCGGATGTTTCGGTCAGACCGATTCTGAACTTAAAGTCCTTCAATCTGTTTTTAAAAAGGTTCAAATTCAAGATGGAATCTCTCCGAGCAGTGATCTCCAGTCTGGAAGGGGGGGGTATTTTATTGCGTCAGTCGACATAAAGGATGCTTACCTGCATGTCCCCATATATCCTACTCATCAGGCGTACCTGAGGTTCGCTGTTCAGGATTGTTTCAGACGTTGCCATTTGGTCTTTCCACGGCCCAGAGGATTTTCACCAAAGTAATGGCGGAAATGATGGTGCTCCTGCGCAAGGAAGGGGTCACAATTATCCCATACTTGGACGATCTCCTGATAAAGGCAAGATCAAAGGAGCAGTTGCTGAAAAACGTTGTGCTCTCCCTGACGGTTCTGTAACAACATGGCTGGCTCCTAAATTTGCCAAAGTCACAGTTGATTCCGACAACACGGCTGTCGTTCTTGGGCATGATTCTGGACACGGAACTACAGAGAATTTTTCTCCCATTCGAAAAAGCTCTGGAAATCCAGAACATGGTCAAGGGAATTCTGAAACCGGCAAGAGTGTCGATTCATCAATGCACTCGAGTGCTGGGGAAGATGGTGGCGGCTTACGAGGCCATCCCGTTTGGCAGGTTTCATGCTAGAGTTTTTCAATGGGACCTGTTGGACAAGTGGTCCGGGTCCCATCTACACATGCACAAGAAGATGTGCCTATCTCCCAGGGCCAGGATTTCTGTCCTGTGGTGGCTCCAAAGTTCTCACCTCCTAGAGGGTCGCAGGTTCGGGATCCAAGATTGGATCCTGGTGACCACGGATGCAAGTCGAAAAGGTTGGGGAGCGGTCACACTGGGGGAAAATTTCCAGGGAAAATGGTCGAGCCAAGAAGCTTGTCTACACATAAACATTCTGGAATTAAGGGCCATTTACAACGGCCTGGTTCAAGCGGAACATCTGCTTCGCGGCCTACCCGTCCTGATTCAGTCGGACAACATAACAGCGGTGGCGCACATAAACCGCCAAGGCGGAACAAGGAGCAGAGCGGCAATGGCGGAGGCCACAAGGATTCTTCGCTGGGCGGAAAAACATGCAAGCGCTCTGTCAGCGGTCTTCATTCCAGGCGTGGACAACTGGGAAGCAGACTTCCTCAGCAGACACGATCTCCATCCAGGAGAGTGGGGTCTTCATCAAGAGGTCTTTGCAGAAGTGATGAGTCGTTGGGGACTTCATCAAATAGACATGATGGCGTCTCGCCTCAACAAGAAGCTTCAGACGTATTGTTCCAGGTCAAGGGACCCTCAAGCAGTGGACGAACTGGTGACACCGTGGGTGTTTCAGTCGGTCTATGTGTTCCCTCCACTTCCACTCATCCCAAAGGTGATAAGGATCATAAGAAGAATAGGGGTTCAGGCGATACTCATTGTTCCAGATTGGCCACGGAGGGCCTGGTATCCGGATCTTCAGGAATTACTCATAGGAGATCCCTGGCCTCTTCCTCTAAGAGAGGATCTGTTACAGCAGGAGCCGTGCGTGTTCCAGGACTTACCGTGGTTGCGTTTGACGGCATGGCGGTTGAACGCCAAATCTTAGCTCGAAAGGGTATTCCCGGAGAGGTCATCCCCACTCTACTGAAAGCTAGAAAGGAGGTAACGGTGAAGCATTACCACAATATTTGGAGAAAATATGTGTCTTGGTGCGAATCCAAGAAGTCCCCTACGGAAGAATTTCAGCTGGGTCGGTTTTCCATTTTTTGCAAGCTGGTGTGGAGGCGGGCCTTAGGATCTTAGAGAGTTAGGATCTATTAAAGTGCAGATTTCGGCCTTATCAATTTTCTTTCAAAGGGAATTGTCGTCGCTAGACTTTCGTGAAGGGCGTGCTGCACATCCAACCTCCATTTGTGCCCCCAGTGGCACCATGGGACCTTAACGTGGTGTTAGAGTTCCTTACGTCACATTGGTTTGAACCTTTACAAAAGGTTGAGCTGAAATTTCTCACTTGGAAAGTGGTCATGCTATTGGCCTTGGCGTCCGCGAGGCGGGTGTTGGAATTGGCGGCTTTGTCTCACAAAAGCCCCTATTTGGTTTTCCATGTGGATAGAGCGGAGTTGAGGACTCGTCAACAATTCCTTCCTAAGGTGGTTTCTTCATTTCACATTAACCAACCTATTGTAGTTCCTGTGGCTTCTGAAGCCTTGAGTGATTCAAAGTCTCTCGATGTGGTCAGAGCTTTGAAAATGTATGTAGCCAGAACGGCTCGTATCAGGAAAACTGAGGCGCTGTTTGTCCTGTATGCTTCCAACAAGAGTGGGGCTCCTGCTTCTAAGCAGACAATTGCACGCTGGATTTGTAATACGATTCAGCATGCTCATTCTACGACTGGTTTGCCGTTACTGAAATCGGTAAAGGCCCATTCCGCTAGGAAGGTGGGCTCTTCTTGGGCGGCTGCCCGGGGTGTCTCAGCGTTACAACTTTGCCGAGCAGCTACTTGGTCAGCTGCCCGAGGGGTCTCGGCACTTCAACTTTGCCAAGCAGCTACGTGGTCGGTTTCAAACACTTTTGCAAAATTCTACAAGTTTGATACCCTGGCTGATGAGGACTTCAAGTTTGCTCAATCAGTGCTGCAGAGTCACCCGCACTCTCCCGCCCGGTCTGGAGCTTTGGTATAGACCCCATGGTCCTTTTGGAGTCCCCAGCATCCTCTAGGACGAATGAGAAAATAGGATTTTAATACCTACCGGTAAATCCTTTTCTCTTAGTCCGTAGAGGATGCTGGGCGCCCGTCCCAGTGCGGACTCTATCTGCAGTACTTGTTATTAGTTATTGCTTTGGTTACACAAAGGTTGTGTTTTGGTTCAATCAGCCTGTTGCTGTTTTTTTTTTTTTTGTTTCATGTTGTTAACTGGTTAGTTGAATGCCATGTTGTACGGTGTGTTGTGGTGTGGACTGGTATGTCTCTCACCCTTGGTTAACAAAAATACTTTCCTCGAAATGTCCGTCTCCCTGGGCACAGTTCCTATAACTGAGGTCTGGAGGAGGGGCATAGAGGGAGGAGCCAGTTCACACCCATTTAAAGTCTTAAAGTGCCCATGTCTCCTGCGGATCCCGTCTATACCCCATGGTCCTTTTGGAGTCCCCAGCATCCTCTCCGGACTAAGAGAAAAGGATTTACCGGTAGGTATTAAAATCCTATTTTTCTCTCCCTTACCCCTTGTTTATAACTCCGGGTGCAATTGACAATTTACACAATATGAAGTGTCGGACTGGTGCATGAAGGGCCTACCAGCGGAATGCAATGGTAGGGGCCCATTTTTAGGGGTGTGGCCAGTTTCCAGAGGGGATTATTGTTTTGCCTTATTAGATTATGCATGTGATGGGCCAGATGATAAGTATATATAGTAAATACTGCTAGTGCATACATGATATTGTACCAAAGTAAATGCACAGTAGAAAATACACCATAGTCCTGTGCAGTATAAGGTAACATGAATAATGTATAACTAGGTGCTTCATCGCGCCCTACGGGCGCTCTTCACACCGTCGCAAGGGGCTACTCCCCCTTAACCCTTGCATGCCTTTCTGGGGTTTAATATTTGTATTATATGGAGTATTACCTGCATTCCTTTGTTAGTGGTTAAATATTGCACAATGAAAGGGCGTGCGATGGTGAAGGAGGCGCAGCCCCTTGCGACGGCGTGAACAGCACCTGCAGGGCACGATGTACAGAATGTAGCGGGTGCGGGGGGGACTGCGGATGGTGTCTGTAGATGCTGCGGGTGGAGGGGAGGCAGAAGTGGGGGTGGGGCCCGGATGGGGAAGGTTCGGGAGGTGCTGCGCGTGGGGGAGGGGCAGAGGAGTGGGGGATGCAGATGGGGGAGGGGTCCGGAGGCACTGCAGGTGGGGGAGGGGCAGGGGTGCCACGGGTGGGAGAGGGGCAGGTGTGGGGATGTTGTGGATGGGTGAAGGGTTCCGGAGGTGCTGTGGGATGGGTGTGCCGGGGGTTGGGTAGGGGACCGCAGGCACCATGGGTAGGGTAGGGGCAGGTACGGGTGTTGTGGCGGATGGGAAAGGAGGTCCGGAGGTGCTGCTTACCTCCCAAATGTCCCGATTTTCGCGGGACAGTCCCATTTTTTGGGGTCTGTCCCGCTGTCCCACCCGCGGGTCGCAGTGTCCGGCGGTGGGGGGGGGGCAGTTGGAAAGCTCGTGTACTCGCTGTTCTGCTTAGCAGAGCAGCGGTGAATAGTGGAGACAGAGGGAGAGGGGGCATCAGGGGGTACGGATTACGGGGGGGGGTTCCAGCAGCAGAGCCGGATTAAGGGGGGGGGGGGGGGGTGGCCAGGGGATACGTACCGTTGGCCCCACAGTTTTAGGGGGCCCCCCGGCTGGAGTAGCTCTGTCCCAGCTCAGAAGCTCCCCCCGTCCTGCCAGCAACAGCGGCAGCATTGTGCTACAGTCAGCACACGCTGCTGCATATTGGCAGGTCTGTGGTGTTGCAGGGAGGCAGCAGTCTCCCTGCTTTCTTCTCCCTGTGCGGGTGTGTAGGGGGAGCGACCACCTCCTCTGGATTTAGCCCTAGCTGAGGGGCCAAAATCCCATAAAAAAAATAAAACTAAAAACCGGAATTTGCATAAGGGGGCGTGGCTGCGCGGGCCGCGATTAGGCCACGCCCCCAACCCACAGCAGGCACAGCAATGAGATAGGGCTCCCTTGTCTCAAGTGCCCTGTGCCCCCCGGACTCATAATCAGCCCTGGGGGCATGCCAGCAGCTCACAGAGCGCTGGGCAAGCCCCCTCACTGACGAAAACGGGGGCCCTCCCGTGAAGCCACGCCCCCTTTTTCGCCGAGTGTGTTTAACTCCTTCTGCCTGGAGAAAGCTCCTGCAGAAAGTTGGGAGGTATGCACCCCTGCCTGTGACATGCCCAATGCCCATGCTATCTGCTTCTGCTCCTAGTCTCCTGTAGATTTGGCCAGATCTCTGTGACTCATTTGAATAACTCCGCCCACTGTTGTGACTCCGCCCAGCGTTAGCAAATGAATCACAAGGTCACAGAATAGGGCTATTATAATGTATAAATCAATTGCACAGTCTGGGACCTGGTCCCTAGAGAAGGAGGTGATGCCTCAGGCAGTGAGGCTCACCGGGGGGTTCCGCCTGCATCTCTGAGAGCCAGTCCAACCCTGACAATATGGCTTATTATATACTGTATAAATGTGTGTGTGTGTGTGTGTATATATATATATATATATATATATATATATATATATATATCCTGTAACATAGGGCCTAATTCGGACCTGGTCGTAGATGTGCGACAAAATGCTGACTATCTATGAAATATGACCTATAGTAAGTATACCCCCAGTAGTCTGATGTATGCAGACTAATGAAAGCTGGTATGTGATTGGCTTCTGTGGATTACAGCATGTTATTGCGTTTTGCACAGTTTTATGTCCAGTCGTGGTTAATATTTCTTTAGACTACATACAACATAACTTTTTATTATTATTAGAGATTGTGTGGCGTTAACTACAATTGATGATGTGAGAACCCTTTAGATCACATTTGGAAAACTTGTGCATTTTTTCCCGCAAATAAACCTCATTCTTATGTGCAGATTGCTCACTTTGGTAACTGCGGAGTTTAGGCAAATAATAATTAAGGTTCTGCATAAAGATGCATGAAAGGAGAATTGTCCTAAACACGTCTCCCTGTGAAAACGTTCAGTCACAACTGAATTGATGTCTCTGTTAATTTACTAGTGATCTCGTTCTTTGAAAGCCTCAGTCTCGGTGACATTGATGGACATATGTTAAAGGTGTAAAGGGTCAGTGCCGTGAATTCAGAGTGCTACTTTCTTTCAACTTTGTCACAGTCCAGTCTGGTTGTGACTGAAATTGTTAGCAAAATATATGGAATGTGTAGGTGGTCCCTGCTGAACAAGCTACAGACAAACTTGCACAGTAGAACTTAATTGGAATTTAATTGTAAAGGTCACAGCTTGACTTATTGCAGACGCTGGGCTCGTAACCCGGAGGTCGCACAACTCAGTGTTCTTTGTGTTTTAATTCTTGCCGCCCCTCAACATTTCTGTTAAACAATGTGCTAAGAACCATTATATAAAAAAACAAATCTATTCTTTTGATTGAGAATACCACCAGGTGTATCGTTATTACAATATAATTCCATATAAGCAGTAAAAACAAAAGAAGATTTAGTTTTCATTGCTAATATGTTTATTGGTCATTTCAACCATGATTCCATGGAATTTAATGGCTGAGTAGTTTAACAGATATGTGACCAAACTCAGCCAGGTACTATTATTCGTGAAGGCGAGTAATTCTTGTTAAACATTTTTATGTATTGATCGATTTAGGTAAGTGTGCTGTTAGACAGGCAGCTGCCTTGAGCAGTAATCACAGTGATACCCGTCTTCATCCACCTATTCCATTTTTCCAGTGTGATGGTCATTCTGGAACTTGCAGTATAAGAGCATGACAATGATGTAACCTGTACATTCACACCTGCTGTACAATCCACTCAATTAACCGGGAGGGGAGTAACGCTGTAACTAGTGCAGGGGCATGGTGCTATGATCTCGTCATTGTGTCCCTGCCCCCCCTATATCCACCATGCAAAGGATGAATATTTGTAGTCTGGGATAATGCTTTACAATTTGGTACTGTTATTAGACTGTGGGTTTGACTAAGTATGGTAGGGCTCACTTACCTGAGAACCAGGCTACACTGGGTATTCTGGCCACACTGGTAATCTCAGAGTTGGAAAAAGTTTAACTTCCTCTAGTAGGAGAAGTAATGGCCCCTCAAGAGCCTCTCAAATTATCCTCCAGTGCCACCTTGCGGCACTAGTGTCAAGGGTTGCCTACACTTGAGGGGAACATGGCTTGAAACAATGAGGTCCAAAAGTATGTGAAAGAACCCAAATAGAGAGCTTTGTCTAACCTATGCTGTCCCCTAGTTACCAGTCAATCAAAATGACGGAACATCATAACAGTAGTCTGGATTTGTCCTTGGAAGTGGCGCTCCCTTCTGATGAAAATGTTCCTCAATAAAGTAAAAAAAATACACAACATAGTGTAGCGTCCGCAGCTGTGCCCGCCCAAACGAAGCAACACTTGAATTGTTCCATCAGGCGCCATCTAGTGGCCACCGGCACGCAAAACACTTGAAACGTCCCCATTAGCCTTTTATTATATAAGGTTTTATTAAATAGTGACTAAGCTTCTTTAACACTGACGTTTATTGTCATTTCTGTCCTTCTGAGAATGCAGCACAGCAGACTTGATTGTACTGTTACAGTTTACACCTAACCTGACTGTCAGTAATACAGCAAAGGGATTGCGGTCAGGATGACAAGTTGACAACACTCAGGCCCAAATGTATTAAGCCTTAACAACAGATAAATCTGAGACGCATAAGGAGTGATAAATGACCAGCCAATCAGCTAACTGCCATGTCACAGACTGTGTTTGAAAAATGACAGGAGCTGGTTGGCTGGTCATTAACGCTCTTCATGCGTCTCAGATTTGTCTCCTGTTAATAAACACTGGTCTTTAGTGGTTGTCCTATAGTGTCACCGTATGAAGTATTCATGTTTCATTGTGCTTCAGTGTCATAATGTGTGCAGGATGAAATACTATTGTAAGGGGTCTTTCACAATCGATCTCTTAGCATTAGTTAATTGCTATAACATAAGTTGTTAGCAGGGAGCAGAAGCCAGTATGCCATGCTGATATAGAGGGGGTAACCCTATGTTGACTACCGGTGGAATCTGCAGTGTTTAGAACACATTGAGAATTGGTAACTTACAGGGCGTGTGCAATAAGTTTCCGGATGCACAAAAAGTATCATATTTACAAACAATGTGAACATTATATCTTTTCAAAGTATTCACCAGATTAGTCTATGCAAAGTGATGTGTGCTCAAACCACTTGATGAAGCAGCTGGTCCAGTCTGAAGCAGGTATTTCTTCTACATTTTGGCTGAAGTTCTCCACTGCAGCTTCCATTGACTCAAAACAAATCCCACGCATCTTGCGTTTGATTTGTGGGAACACACAGAAATTTCAGAAGGCCAGGTCTGTACCGTACAGTGAATGACCAAGCTTCTGGATGTGTTCATGAGCCAGAAAATCCACCACTTTCCTGGACTTGCGGGCAGGTGCATTGTTGTGATAGACACCACAGGCACAAGTTCTTGGTCGGCACCTCGAAATGGCTTCCATCACTTGCGTCAGGCATTGGTTGGCACACCAATCCCCAGTGACGGAGCGCTCCTGCACGAGTAGTATGGTATAGTACCTCTGATGAAACCGCCCACTTTGGAGGCGGAGAAACGCGTCAGGTGCCCTATCTCCGACTGTGGAATGCAGGTGGAACGCAGCCGGAAGCCCCGAACGCGGCATTACAGCGTCCCCTGTTACCCAGGACTTGCGCCTTGGACTCTCTGTCTCCGTCCTCACCCTGGCCCAGCGTTAGCTGTCAGCATACAGCACTATTAACAGCAGGACCTGTCTAAGGGAACCGCCGCTGAGCGGTCTGCTATTAAGCCAGCCAGTGGATCAAGTAAGCTCCATGGACATTAGACAGACGTGGACTCAGTCCATTTGATACCATCACTAGCCTTTACTATTGAACATTCTTTACATCAGCTCTGCATCGGTGAAGTATTAACAGGCTCTATCAAATACTAACCAGCTTTTTTCTTTTTAACTTGCAATTGAGCTCAATATGCTTTAACCCTTTGTAGCTATTAACAGCCGGCTTATGCATGCAAAAACTAACAGCTAACAGGCTTTGTGTATAATTACCAGCAAGTTCTGAGCTTTAGGACACAGTCCTTTATTTTATTCACATGTTTTATTTTTTTCTAACTGTGTATATGTATTGTTGAGGCATTCAGCCATTCAGTGTCTATTTTTAGAAATAACTTTTTACCAATAAATTTGTACATTTACAAAACCAGCAGCTGTTGCACTATTATCCCCTCCGAGCGCCCACATTATTTCCTTTCTTGTTCTGCTTGAGTACGGTGGATACCCAGGTCTACCATTGTGGGCAGCCAGAAGGGTGGTCAGCATTTTTTAAAAAATTAATAATATTATCCTTGCTAATTTTGAACTAATCAGCGCCCACATCTGTCTTTAGTATGGTAGCTACATGACCAGTCTTGGCCACAAAAACAGCCACCATCTGCTTGACCATACTGTGCTTACTGGAACTTATTGGAACTGTGCTTATTGGAACTTCTGTGGCAGCGCACATCCAACTGGGGTCCACTTGGCCGACTGTTGTTTGGCCTCGGGGGGGAAACTGTAGATCCTGGATTCATCACCACGGATGATCTACCAGACAGAGTTTGAGCGACTGCCATCAAACCTGGCCAGCATGTTGCGTCTCCAAGTCACCCGAGCCTCCTCCTGCTCTCAAGACCACTGATAGGGCACCCAGTGTGCAGAAACCTTGCTCAGGTCAAGCTTTTCATGGAGTATCAAGTGGATGGATCCCGATGAGATGCCGATCTCCTTCTCTAACTGGGCCACAGTCACCCTGTCATCGACTGTAACTGTGGCACTCGCGGCAGCACCGTTGTCCTCGGTGATAGTGGACAAAGGACGGCCGCAGCGCTTCTCGTCTTCCAGGTACTGTCTCCAGCACTAAAATTCTGGAAACCACTCATACACAGTGGTTCAGGACGGTGCTTCCTACTCAAAAGCAGCTCACAGTTGGTCAATACTCTCCTGCAGTCACAGACCACTCCTGTAGTCGTAGAAGATCATTGCTCTCCTGTAGCCTCTGTTAGGCTCCATAGTGAGTTTGTGAAGTAAACAAACATGCAAACTTCTTTGATTTGCAGTGCGGCTTATATACGGTTCTGTGGCCTGACATTTCACAAGAACTTTAGCCAGATATTACAGTTAGATTGGGTCTACTCTACCTATGCACTGCACATCTAGAAACATTGCACACCACTCGTAAGGACAAGGACATCACTGCCTCGTATAATCTACCATTGGCATAATTGCCATATTTTATCCATTCTTCGGTGTGTCTCAGGTCTATTCATTTTCATTCTTGGCTATTGTTATAAAGGTGAAATTTACTAGCAATTCACCTATAATACAAATAAATTAGTTATAACTGTACTCACCAGGAAATCTACATGTGTTGCAATTTTGTATTAAGTGGTATATGGTATACAGTTTCACCCCTAGAGTGTAAATCAAGTTAATTTAATTACTGGTAAATGTAGGTAGCATAGCATAGCATAGCTGGAATTCTAGTGCCCTGTGAACAAGGATCTCAATAGACGTTTCACATGTTTAGAATGTTTTTCCTTTTACAAGTATAAATGTTTACAGATAAATTCTTTTTTTTTTTGGGAGGGGGGGTACATCCTGAAAATCCACTTTGAAATGACAGTCTGTCAGCAAATCTGTCAGTGGTTACGATGACTGCTTATAGAAAAAAGAAAAAAAGAAAATCTCGGTGTGCAGGAGATAAAAATAGACTGGATATGAAATATAAATTGTAAGAGACTTTTTGTTTTACTAATCCTGAAATGTTCATTTAACGTTCTGTGCTTCGTAGGGGCATGGAAACCTAATCTTTATTTAGTTTACTGTCAGTTGAGGAAGGCATTGATCTATTTAAGGTCTAAAACTACTGGGGATACAGTTTGGAAGTGAAGGCTTAACCCTATAAGTACCAGAAATGCCATATTTCCACTCAATAAATTCTGGTGAGCACAGAACATGCAATGCTACAACCATATGAAGTGATTATACAATCTACCTTCAATTTAACTAAGCTGCATACAATATATGAATGTTCTTTTGAGTAGAGCTGCTGAGTACTCTTTGCACATATATTTGTTGATGCCGCTTTTTGCAGTTCTCTCTTATTTGTGAAGGTTTTTTAATGTTCTGAGTGCAGACAGTCTATACCAGTGATTAAAGATTTTACAACGGCTGTGCAAAGTTTTTGTGAACGCAAAGATTGTATAACCAGAACTTCATATCTCTCTGTGTATTTTGCTTACATTTTGCTCATCTGTCCCTGCAGAAGGGGGTGGATTGTGTACTAATGATCCAAGCTTGTCTGGGGCCCTAAGCTAGCCATGAAGTCAGGGTAACACTCATTTGGATTTGCAGCAGCATTCCCCTGTGCTTGGATATGTACCCTGTCTTGTATAGAGGCCATGCAACATGTCTTGGCACAGCAGTCCTGTGTTCCTATGAACTTGCTGATGCACTGATGAGGTTCTGGGTTGTCTAGTACTAATTGTTCTAATGAAGTGGCTGGATACAAAGTAGGCTAGATCTCTGTGTGTTTAAAAACTGCGTGGATATAGGCTGATGTATTGCCCAGTATTAATGCTCTGATTGGCTACAGAACACTGAACCTGGGAAAGATTTTTTTGCTCGTATTGGCTTCAAGTTGGTTCTAGGCACAACCAGTGTTGAACTGGGGCATAAAGGGCCCACCAGGGTTATGCAGTGATAAGGACCCGTGTTTAAGGTGTGTGTCCAGCCACCACAGAGGCTAGCTGTCAGAAACTGCGTTCATTATATTGAAACAGACAGCCAATAAGATTATACCTCAGCTTGACATGAAAACAGTTGTGTGACATGGTCATGCCCTCAAAATAACATCAATCAGGGGTCATTTTTCAGGTGCTTGGAGGGGTCCCAATTTGCAAAGCTAAAATGTTGGGCGGTATTTAAGAGAAGAGGACCAGGTTGTGTTGTGACCACTCAATTTGATTGTCAGGAGAGTGAATCTTGATGTAGTTCCATCCATGTTCCTACACCACCAGGTAACAGATTCTTTCATAGATTAACAACATTTACAGTATGTGCACAGTCTGTAACTGGACTTCTAGAGGAGAGCGTGGGGCCCACTGGGGATTACCCCTGTACTCCTGTAAGCCAGTCCAACCATGGACCTATCCACATCAGAGTTGCTTGCACACATACATTGCTGGAAGAAAGTGAATGCATCAGTTTCTCACCCTCCAGTGATAAATGCTGAAAAAGGAAAAAAAATCAGATATATTCAAACATAAGTGCTGAATGTCATACAAAATGATACTTTTTAGAATAATCTACATTATTATTTATGCTAAATCATATTTACATTTTATGTAATTTGTGCACAGAACCATATAAGTCACAAATCTTTTGACATAAAATAAATAAAGTATGGTCTAGAAAATTCTTTAACTTTCCATATATAAAATGTGTACTATGATTTTCAATTTAATTTCAAAAACTTTAAAGAAATTCATATAGTTATTTTTTTCTAGTTACTTTGTTTTAAAATAATTACTTCTTTAAGAAAAGTATGAAATAATAAATGTAGTTAATTATTAAATCATAGCCACAATAAAATAAATTTAATTTTACTGAAATAAAATTTTGTTTTCATTCAAATTTTATTTTATTTCTCTAAGCAGAGCTTTTATATATTTTCTAAATAGCCTTTTTGGGGGGTCTAATAACCACAAAATTTGCTAAAGTATGAAAACAGCTACACATTAAAAGGTGGAATTATAAATTTAAACATATCCCAAATAATTTATTTATTTTATTTATTTATTAACAGTTTCTTATTTAGCGCAGCATATTATGCTTTAGTAGTACAACAATATTATATAAAGTCAGCAGTATTGAAATTACAATATATTTGTTTGAATAATCCAGCAAAGTTGGCAACAAATATCCACATAGAGAAGCTTATTTAATTGCTCCAGGTATTAACACAAAGAAATTTGAATCTTCTATAGTTAATAAGGTATACTACATTACCTCCATATGTAATCATCCACAGGGAACTTCCAGAATGGGCACATAAAGGAATATGTTACCCTATTATTAGAGTGCTTGGAAGCTAATATAGATAATTTAAAAGCAAGCTGCTTCACTTAACCCTATCGCCATCTTTTCTCACGACACATAGGGACTGATGCAGAGTTGAATGCAACATCCATTAAGTCCACTATTTTAAATCTAATTACAGATTGTTCTTTTAGAAGTCAAACATTTTTCCATTTTAAAGGTAAATCTAGGTTTGTTGGAGAGCAAAACAGCAACTATTTCCAAAATGGGCCTATTGTTTACAAATTATTTTTAAAAACGTGATCTTTTAAATGGTATTTAGTAATAAAACGAATAAATCATCCATAATGTTTTGTTCTTTCTGTCCTTATGTTAGTTCAGATGTTTTGTTTAGCTTGTAGTTATCTTACTAACTGCCTTTTGGCTTTGTTAGGTGAGAACAGTTTGTCCTGATTTATATTTATTTTGGACAAATTGATCCACCGGCTAAAGCATCATGTTCATATAGTGATAATTTGCCTGTTTCTTCTGAAACTGAGAAATTACTCTTCAGAACATTGGCTATATATCCAAAAAGGCGCTAACTGTTGGACAACCTAAAACTATTTTCATAAATAAGGATTTAATGTATGTTTTTTTTTATTAAATCTGGTCCTTTCTGTCACCTGTGACTTTAAAGTTTTCACTTTAAAGTATAGATTTTTATTTTTAGACATGTGCGAGTAAGTAGCAGTTTCACAGACCTTCTACATAACTAGTGACATAATTGCAGAATATTTGTTTCAGGCATTCCACAAGAGTATATGTTTAGCGTCTGTCATATTACTATACATTCATTGGTGAACCTGGGCACTAGCGAGGTGCCCATGGCCGTGCCTTATTTATGCATGTAAAACCGACTTCTTTACAAATAGTTGTCTGTCAGAATAAAATGTATTAATTCCAAATTGAGTTGTATCTATTATTCAAGCAAATTAAAACCCCACAATCATTTGCACCATAAATTCCTTCATGCTAAAATTTGTAGCTTGGACACAAGAAACTTTAATCTGCTAAAAAGTTAAACAGTTGAAACCTCACATTGCCAAATGGCAAAAAGGAAGGGACTTTTTTTCATGAGCCTTCTCAACTACCACCTTGATAGGTGCAAAATGTCATATACTGTATCTTAACACAGCTAATATGCCAGTCATTGTTGTATTTACCATTTACACTTGGTCTCATAGTGCTGGATGCAGATCATTATCACACCATCACATAATCTCCAATAACCAGTAAAATCATTTGTGTGGTGGAACTCCATGGAGACTTCAGTTATTCTAGTTATTTACAGTAATGACTGTACTGTTTCTTATGATGTACATGTGATCCAAACACATGTTTAAATTATTACAGCATTCACACTTTTATACAAGTATAATTTGCTGTTCTTTGTACTCCTATTTAGTATATGCAAGTCAGACGGCACTCACTGATCTTCCTGTAAACGAATACGGGACTACTGACATTGTGATCTGAGTATACCATTCATGTTCCGTGTTGATGCACATGACACTGTATGTGTCTGAATATTGAGTCTTTTTTTGTGTCTATGGAAGTTTAAAGTGAGCCATGCCAGTTATCCTTCAATTATCTGACTTTGGGATTTGAAAAATAAATTAAATTGACAATTCTTTTGACTTGAATTGTAGTGCCCTTAATCATATGTTATATTTTTTTTTTCCTTACATTTTTTTTATTGAAGCATCAAAAATCAAATTCACATACAGTGTGACAAGTATTAATAAAGTTTTCGGAACTCAGTTTGTACAACATATCTTATCATATGATGCAATCCATCATAAGACTGCAAAGTGATACAATGTCACAGTGGTAAGGTACAATACATTTATATCATATGTAATTAACAGTCAAGTTTATTGTAAGCAGAGTTAGTAGTTGCTGTGCCACCGGTGCCCCGCCAACCCCTGACCCCCCATTAACCAAAAAGGATGTACTTATAGCACTTCGGTTAATTTTCAGCTACCCACTGAAGGATTATTTTACAATTGTATTGGAGGGTCTTTAGCTGCCATTTGTAGCATATACCAAGTCGAATCCTTTAAGCTATTATGAGTTTTGTTCTCATTGGAAGTGACAGAGTGGCTATATATGACTCCCATATTAAAAAGAATCTCTCCGTTTTGACTTAACGTAGTAACATAGTAACTAAGGTTGAAAAAAGACAATTGTCCATCGAGTTCAACCTATTTGTGGTCTCCTATGCAGTCTTATTATAGAATTAGTTATTTTTATGTTAGGACTAGTTATATTAACTATAATGCGTGCCTACGCACCATAACCCTGAATATCTTTATCCAATAGGAATTTATCTAACCCATTCTCAAAGGTGTTGACTTGGTCCGCAGTTACTACTCTCTCAGGCAGGGAATTCCAAACACGTATTGTCCTTACTATGAAAAAACCTTTTCGCCTCGATGTGCTGAAACTCCTCTCCTCTAACCTAAGCGAGTGACCACAGGTCCCTCCCAAGCTCTGTGTATTGACCCCTTATATATTTGTATATGTTGATCATGTCCCCTCTTAGTCTCCTCTTTTCCAATGTAAACATGCCTAGCCTTGCAAGCCTTTCCTCGTATTCCAGCGTCTCCATGCCCTTGATTAGTTTGGTCGCCCGCCTCTGAACCTTTTCTAGCTCCAGGAAATCATTTTTGTAATATGGTGCCCAAAATTGCACACAGTATTCTAGATGAGGCCTCACTAGTGATTTATATAATGGGAGTATAATACTCTCGTCCCTTGCATCAATTCCCCATTTTATGCATGCTAATATCTTATTAGCCTTCTTTGCTGCACTCCTACTTGGCTACTGCTGCTTAATTTGTTATCTATGTGAACCCCTGAGTCTTTTTCCAGTACAGAATCCCTTAATATTACCCCATTTAGTATGTAGGTGTTATTTTTGGTCTTGCCCCCACAGTGCGTTACCTTACACTTGTCTGTGTTGAATCTCATTCTCCATTTTGCTGCCCATGCTTCCAGTTTAGTTAAGTTGTTCTGAAGAGACTCGGCATCCCCCTCCGTATTTATAACCTTACACAATTTGGTATCGTCTGCGAAAATTGATACTATGCTCTCTAGACCTACTGTTAGGTCGTTGATGAAAATGTTGAACAAAAGTGGTCCAAGTACAGACCCTTGTGGCACACCACTTAGTACTTTAGTCCAATTTGAAAATGATCCATTAACCACAACGCGCTGCTCCCTATTATTTAACCAATTACTGAGCCAAGTACATATTGTGCTCCCTAGCCTTATTTCTTGTAGCTTGTAGATAAGACGCATGAGTGGTACAGTGTCGAAAGCTTTGACATAGTCTAAAAAGATTATATCCACCTCCTTACCCTGATCCAGGTTCGCACTTACTGTTTCATAAAAGCCAAGTAAGTTGGTCTGACATGATCTGTCCTTCACAAATCCATGTTGGTTCCTTTTAATTACCTTATTTGCTTCAAGGAACTTTTGAATACTGTCCCTTAGAATACCTTCCAATACTTTCCCCACTATAGATGTAAGACTAACTGGTCTATAATTACCTGGTTCAGCTTTGCTCCCCTTTTTAAATATTGTCACTACCTCCGCTATACGCCAGTCTTTGGGAACCATACCCGATTTAACCGAATCCATGAAGATCAAAAATAAAGGTCTTGCTAGTTCAGTGTGCAGCTCCATAAGAACCCTCGGGTGAATTCCATCGGGACCAGGTGACTTATTAATCTTTAACTTTTTTAATCAGTCACAGACTATCTTCTCACATAAATAAGCATTTAGCAATGGGACATTATCTTTGATTTTGTGTTAGACCCAGCATTTGGTCCTCTCTGGTAAATACCGTTGAAAAAAACTTGTTTAGTTTGTTTGCTATGTCATTATCATTTTTGATCAAGACTCCTCTCTCACTTCTCTATCTAGAATAACTTCAACCCACTGCATTCTAAATAAATGATGTAACTTAGCTTTAAAATTTGACAGTGATGGTGGAGAGGGTTGCAGCCAGGTTTGTAACTAGAGATGAGCGGGTTCGGTTTCTCTGAATCCGAACCCGCCAGAACTTCATGGTTTTTTTCACGGGTCCGAGCAGACTCGGATCTTCCCGCCTTGCTCGGTTAACCCGAGCGCGCCCGAACGTCATCATGACGCTGTCGGATTCTCGCGAGGCTCGGATTCTATCGCGAGACTCGGATTCTATATAAGGAGCCGCGCGTCGCCGCCATTTTCACACGTGCATTGAGATTGATAGGGAGAGGACGTGGCTGGCGTCCTCTCCATTTAGATTATAAGAGACTGAGAGAGATTTACTGGAGCTGACTAGGAGGAGTACTGTTACTGTAGAAGTGTAGAGACTGAGTGGAGAGAGTTTACTAGTGAGGACAGTGCAGTTTACTTTATAATCCGTTCTCTGCCTGAAAAAAGCGATACACAGCACACAGTGACTCAGTCACATACCATATCTGTGTGCACTGCTCAGGCTCAGGCCAGTGTGCTGCATCATCTATTATCTATATATAATATTATATATATCTGTCTGACTGCTCAGCTCACACAGCTTATAATTGTGGGGGAGACTGGGGAGCACTACTGCAGTGCCAGTTATAGGTTATAGCAGGAGCCAGGAGTACATAATATATTATATAGTGAGTGACCACCAGACACACAGTGCAGTTTATTTAATATATCCGTTCTCTGCCTGAAAAAAGCGATACACACAGTGACTCAGTCAGTCACATACCATATCTGTGTGCACTGCTCAGGCTCAGGCCAGTGTGCTGCATCATCTATTATCTATATATAATATTATATATATCTGTCTGACTGCTCAGCTCACACAGCTTATAATTGTGGGGGAGACTGGGGAGCACTACTGCAGTGCCAGTTATAGGTTATAGCAGGAGCCAGGAGTACATAATATATTATATAGTGAGTGACCACCAGACACACAGTGCAGTTTATTTAATATATCCGTTCTCTGCCTGAAAAAAGCGATACACACAGTGACTCAGTCAGTCACATACCATATCTGTGTGCACTGCTCAGGCTCAGGCCAGTGTGCTGCATCATCTATTATCTATATATAATATTATATATATCTGTCTGACTGCTCAGCTCACACAGCTTATAATTGTGGGGGAGACTGGGGAGCACTACTGCAGTGCCAGTTATAGGTTATAGCAGGAGCCAGGAGTACATAATATATTATATAGTGAGTGACCACCAGACACACAGTGCAGTTTATTTAATATATCCGTTCTCTGCCTGAAAAAAGCGATACACACAGTGACTCAGTCAGTCACATACCATATCTGTGTGCACTGCTCAGGCTCAGGCCAGTGTGCTGCATCATCTATATATATTATATATCTGTCTGACTGCTCAGCTCACACAGCTTATAATTGTGGGGGAGACTGGGGAGCACTACTGCAGTGCCAGTTATAGGTTATAGCAGGAGCCAGGAGTACATATTATATTAAAATTAAACAGTGCACACTTTTGCTGCATGAGTGCCACTGCCAGTGTGACTGACCAGTGACCTGACCACACTGACCACCAGTATAGTTAGTAGTATACTTATATTGTGATTGCCTGAAAAAGTTAAACACTCGTCGTGTGACTTCACTTGTGTGTTTTTTTTTTTTTTATTCTATAAAAATAAAACTCATTCTGCTGACAGACAGTGTCCAGCAGGTCCGTCATTATATAATATATAATATATACCTGTCCGGCTGCAGTAGTGATATATATATATTTTTTATATCATTTATCATCCAGTCGCAGCAGACACAGTACGGTAGTTCACGGCTGTGGCTACCTCTGTGTCTCTGCACTCGGCAGGCAGTCCGTCCATAATTGTAATACCACCTAACCGTGGATTTTTTTCATTCTTCTTTATACATACATAGTTACATAGACATCTTCTCTTTATCAACCAGTCTATATTAGCTGCAGACACAGTACAGTACGGTAGTTCACGGCTGTGGCTACCTCTGTGTCTGCACTCGGCAGGCAGTCCGTCCATAATTGTATACCACCTAACCGTGGTTTTTTTTCATTCTTCTTTATACATACATAGTTACATAGACATCTTCTCTTTATCAACCAGTCTATATTAGCTGCAGACACAGTACAGTACGGTAGTTCACGGCTGTGGCTACCTCTGTGTCTGCACTCGGCAGGCAGTCCGTCCATAATTGTATACCACCTAACCGTGGATTTTTTTCAGTCTTCTTTATACATACATAGTTACATAGACATCTTCTCTTTATCAACCAGTCTATATTAGCTGCAGACACAGTACAGTACGGTAGTTCACGGCTGTGGCTACCCCTGTGTCTGCAGTCGGCAGGCAGTCCATAATTGTATACTAGTATCCATCTCCATTGTTTACCTGAGGTGCCTTTTAGTTGTGCCTATTAAAATATGGAGAACAAAAATGTTGAGGTTCCAAAATTAGGGAAAGATCAAGATCCACTTCCACCTCGTGCTGAAGCTGCTGCCACTAGTCATGGCCGAGACGATGAAATGCCAGCAACGTCGTCTGCCAAGGCCGATGCCCAATGTCATAGTACAGAGCATGTCAAATCCAAAACACCAAATATCAGAAAAAAAAGGACTCCAAAACCTAAAATAAAATTGTCGGAGGAGAAGCGTAAACTTGCCAATATGCCATTTACCACACGGAGTGGCAAGGAACGGCTGAGGCCCTGGCCTATGTTCATGGCTAGTGGTTCAGCTTCACATGAGGATGGAAGCACTCAGCCTCTCGCTAGAAAAATGAAAAGACTCAAGCTGGCAAAAGCAGCACAGCAAAGAACTGTGCATTCTTCGAAATCCCAAATCCACAAGGAGAGTCCAATTGTGTCGGTTGCGATGCCTGACCTTCCCAACACTGGACGTGAAGAGCATGCGCCTTCCACCATTTGCACGCCCCCTGCAAGTGCTGGAAGGAGCACCCGCAGTCCAGTTCCTGATAGTCAGATTGAAGATGTCAGTGTTGAAGTACACCAGGATGAGGAGGATATGGGTGTTGCTGGCGCTGGGGAGGAAATTGACCAGGAGGATTCTGATGGTGAGGTGGTTTGTTTAAGTCAGGCACCCGGGGAGACACCTGTTGTCCGTGGGAGGAATATGGCCGTTGACATGCCAGGTGTAAATACCAAAAAAATCAGCTCTTCGGTGTGGAGGTATTTCACCAGAAATGCGGACAACAGGTGTCAAGCCGTGTGTTCCCTTTGTCAAGCTGTAATAAGTAGGGGTAAGGACGTTAACCACCTCGGAACATCCTCCCTTATACGTCACCTGCAGCGCATTCATAATAAGTCAGTGACAAGTTCAAAAACTTTGGGTGACAGCGGAAGCAGTCCACTGACCAGTAAATCCCTTCCTCTTGTATCCAAGCTCACGCAAACCACCCCACCAACTCCCTCAGTGTCAATTTCCTCCTTCCCCAGGAATGCCAATAGTCCTGCAGGCCATGTCACTGGCAATTCTGACGAGTCCTCTCCTGCCTGGGATTCCTCCGATGCATCCTTGCGTGTAACGCCTACTGCTGCTGGCGCTGCTGTTGTTGCCGCTGGGAGTCGATGGTCATCCCAGAGGGGAAGTCGTAAGCCCACTTGTACTACTTCCAGTAAGCAATTGACTGTTCAACAGTCCTTTGCGAGGAAGATGAAATATCACAGCAGTCATCCTACTGCAAAGCGGATAACTGAGGCCTTGACAACTATGTTGGTGTTAGACGTGCGTCCGGTATCCGCCGTTAGTTCACAGGGAACTAGACAATTTATTGAGGCAGTGTGCCCCCGTTACCAAATACCATCTAGGTTCCACTTCTCTAGGCAGGTGATACCGAGAATGTACACGGACGTCAGAAAAAGACTCACCAGTGTCCTAAAAAATGCAGTTGTACCCAATGTCCACTTAACCACGGACATGTGGACAAGTGGAGCAGGGCAGGGTCAGGACTATATGACTGTGACAGCCCACTGGGTAGATGTATGGACTCCCGCCGCAAGAACAGCAGCGGCGGCACCAGTAGCAGCATCTCGCAAACGCCAACTCTTTCCTAGGCAGGCTACGCTTTGTATCACCGCTTTCCAGAATACGCACACAGCTGAAAACCTCTTACGGCAACTGAGGAAGATCATCGCGGAATGGCTTACCCCAATTGGACTCTCCTGTGGATTTGTGGCATCGGACAACGCCAGCAATATTGTGTGTGCATTAAATATGGGCAAATTCCAGCACGTCCCATGTTTTGCACATACCTTGAATTTGGTGGTGCAGAATTTTTTAAAAAACGACAGGGGCGTGCAAGAGATGCTGTCGGTGGCCAGAAGAATTGCGGGACACTTTCGGCGTACAGGCACCAAGTACAGAAGACTGGAGCACCACCAAAAACTACTGAACCTGCCCTGCCATCATCTGAAGCAAGAAGTGGTAACGAGGTGGAATTCAACCCTCTATATGCTTCAGAGGTTGGAGGAGCAGCAAAAGGCCATTCAAGCCTATACAATTGAGCACGATATAGTAGGTGGAATGCACCTGTCTCAAGCGCAGTGGAGAATGATTTCAACGTTGTGCAAGGTTCTGATGCCCTTTGAACTTGCCACACGTGAAGTCAGTTCAGACACTGCCAGCCTGAGTCAGGTCATTCCCCTCATCAGGCTTTTGCAGAAGAAGCTGGAGACATTGAAGGAGGAGCTAACACGGAGCGATTCCGCTAGGCATGTGGGACTTGTGGATGGAGCCCTTAATTCGCTTAACAAGGATTCACGGGTGGTCAATCTGTTGAAATCAGAGCACTACATTTTGGCCACCGTGCTCGATCCTAGATTTAAAGCCTACCTTGGATCTCTCTTTCCGGCAGACACAAGTCTGCTGGGGTTGAAAGACCTGCTGGTGACAAAATTGTCAAGTCAAGCGGAACGCGACCTGTCAACATCTCCTCCTTCACATTCTCCCGCAACTGGGGGTGCGAGGAAAAGGCTCAGAATTCCGAGCCCACCCGCTGGCGGTGATGCAGGGCAGTCTGGAGCGACTGCTGATGCTGACATCTGGTCCGGACTGAAGGACCTGACAACGATTACGGACATGTCGTCTACTGTCACTGCATATGATTCTCTCAACATTGATAGAATGGTGGAGGATTATATGAGTGACCGCATCCAAGTAGGCACGTCACACAGTCCGTACTTATACTGGCAGGAAAAAGAGGCAATTTGGAGGCCCTTGCACAAACTGGCTTTATTCTACCTAAGTTGCCCTCCCACAAGTGTGTACTCCGAAAGAGTGTTTAGTGCCGCCGCTCACCTTGTCAGCAATCGGCGTACGAGGTTACATCCAGAAAATGTGGAGAAGATGATGTTCATTAAAATGAATTATAATCAATTCCTCCGCGGAGACATTGACCAGCAGCAATTGCCTCCACAAAGTACACAGGGAGCTGAGATGGTGGATTCCAGTGGGGACGAATTGATAATCTGTGAGGAGGGGGATGTACACGGTGATATATCGGAGGGTGAAGATGAGGTGGACATCTTGCCTCTGTAGAGCCAGTTTGTGCAAGGAGAGATTAATTGCTTCTTTTTTGGGGGGGGTCCAAACCAACCCGTCATATCAGTCACAGTCGTGTGGCAGACCCTGTCACTGAAATGATGGGTTGGTTAAAGTGTGCATGTCCTGTTTTGTTTATACAACATAAGGGTGGGTGGGAGGGCCCAAGGACAATTCCATCTTGCACCTCTTTTTTCTTTTCTTTTTCTTTGCATCATGTGCTGATTGGGGAGGGTTTTTTGGAAGGGACATCCTGCGTGACACTGCAGTGCCACTCCTAGATGGGCCCGGTGTTTGTGTCGGCCACTAGGGTCGCTAATCTTACTCACACAGTCAGCTACCTCATTGCGCCTCTTTTTTTCTTTGCGTCATGTGCTGTTTGGGGAGGGTTTTTTGGAAGGGACATCCTGCGTGACACTGCAGTGCCACTCCTAGATGGGCCCGGTGTTTGTGTCGGCCACTAGGGTCGCTAATCTTACTCACACAGCTACCTCATTGCGCCTCTTTTTTTCTTTGCGTCATGTGCTGTTTGGGGAGGGTTTTTTGGAAGGGACATCCTGCGTGACACTGCAGTGCCACTCCTAGATGGGCCCGGTGTTTGTGTCGGCCACTAGGGTCGCTAATCTTACTCACACAGCTACCTCATTGCGCCTCTTTTTTTCTTTGCGTCATGTGCTGTTTGGGGAGGGTTTTTTGGAAGGGCCATCCTGCGTGACACTGCAGTGCCACTCCTAGATGGGCCCGGTGTTTGTGTCGGCCACTAGGGTCGCTAATCTTACTCACACAGCTACCTCATTGCGCCTCTTTTTTTCTTTGCGTCATGTGCTGTTTGGGGAGGGTTTTTTGGAAGGGACATCCTGCGTGACACTGCAGTGCCACTCCTAGATGGGCCCGGTGTTTGTGTCGGCCACTAGGGTCGCTTATCTTACTCACACAGCGACCTCGGTGCAAATTTTAGGACTAAAAATAATATTGTGAGGTGTGAGGTATTCAGAATAGACTGAAAATGAGTGTAAATTATGGTTTTTGAGGTTAATAATACTTTGGGATCAAAATGACCCCCAAATTCTATGATTTAAGCTGTTTTTTAGTGTTTTTTGAAAAAAACACCCGAATCCAAAACACACCCGAATCCGACAAAAAAAATTCGGTGAGGTTTTGCCAAAACGCGTTCGAACCCAAAACACGGCCGCGGAACCGAACCCAAAACCAAAACACAAAACCCGAAAAATTTCAGGCGCTCATCTCTATTTGTAACATGGTCTTACAGGCTGCCGCCCCTATAGCCAACAAGAGACGTTTGCCTCATGTGTTATATATAATTTCTCTGAAGTCCTAAGTGGATGCTGGGGACTCCGTCAGGACCATGGGGAATAGCGGCTCCGCAGGAGACAGGGCACAAAAGTAAAAGCTTTAGGATCAGGTGGTGTGCACTGGCTCCTCCCCCTATGACCCTCCTCCAAGCCTCAGTTAGGTTTTTGTGCCCGGCCGAGAAGGGTGCAATCTAGGTGGCTCTCCTAAAGAGCTGCTTAGAGTAAAAGTTTTGTTAGGTTTTTTATTTTCAGTGAGTTTTGCTGGCAACAGGCTCACTGCAACGAGGGACTTAGGGGAGAAGAAGTGAACTCACCTGCGTGCAGGCTGGATTGGCTTCTTAGGCTTCTGGACACTAGCTCCAGAGGGACGATCACAGGTACAGCCTGGATGGGTCACCGGAGCCGCGCCGCCGACCCCCTTGCAGATGCTGAAGAGAGAAGAGGTCCAGAAATCGGCGGCTGAAGACTTCCCAGTCTTCTTAAGGTAGCGCACAGCACGGCAGATGTGCGCCATTGCTCTCAGCACACTTCACACCAACGGTCACTGAGGGTGCAGGGCGCTGGGGGGGGCGCCCTGGGCAGCAATGAAAGTACCTATGCTGGCTAAAAATACATCACATATAGCCTCTGGGGCTATATGGATGTATTTAACCCCTGCCAGGTTGTCAGAAAAACGGGAGAAGAAGCCCGCCGAAAAGGGGGCGGGGCCTATTCTCCTCAGCACACAGCGCCATTTTCCTACACAGCTCCGCTGCTAGGAAGGCTCCCAGGCTCTCCCCTGCACTGCACTACAGAAACAGGGTTAAAACAGAGAGGGGGGGCACTTATTTGGCGATATTATTATATATTAAGATGCTATAAGGGAAAACACTTATATAAGGTTGTCCCTGTATAATTATAGCGTTTTGGTGTGTGCTGGCAAACTCTCCCTCTGTCTCCCCAAAGGGCTAGTGGGGTCCTGTCCTCTATCAGAGCATTCCCTGTGTGTGTGCTGTGTGTCGGTACGTGTGTGTCGACATGTATGAGGACGATGTTGGTGAGGAGGCGGTGCAATTGCCTGTAATGGTGATGTCACTCTCTAGGGAGTCGACACCGGAATGGATGGCTTATTTAGGGAATTACGTGATAATGTCAACACGCTGCAAGGTCGGTTGACGACATGAGACGGCCGGCAAACCAATTAGTACCTGTCCAGGCGTCTCAAACACCGTCAGGGGCTTTAAAACGCCCATTTACCTCAGTCGGTCGACACAGACACGGACACTGACTCCAGTGTCGACGGTGAAGAAACAAACGTATTTTCCATTAGGGCCACACGTTACATGTTAAGGGCAATGAAGGAGGTGTTACATATTTCTGATACTACAAGTACCACAAAAAAGGGTATTCTGTGGGGTGTGAAAAAACTACCTGTAGTTTTTCCTGAATCAGATAAATTAAATGAAGTGTGTGATGATGCGTGGGTTTCCCCCGATAGAAAATTATTGGCGTTATATACCCTTTCCCGCCAGAAGTTAGGGCGCGTTGGGAAACACCCCTTAGGGTGGATAAGGCGCTCACACGCTTATCAAAACAAGTGGCGTTACCGTCTCCAGATACGGCCGCCCTCAAGGAGCCAGCTGATAGGAGGCTGGAAAATATCCTAAAAAGTATATACACACATACTGGTGTTATACTGCGACCAGCGATCGCCTCAGCCTGGATGTGCAGCGCTGGGGTGGCTTGGTCGGATTCCCTGACTGAAAATATTGATACCCTTGACAGGGACAGTATTTTATTGACTATAGAGCATTTAAAGGATGCATTTCTATATATGCGAGATGCACAGAGGGATATTTGCACTCTGGCATCAAGAGTAAGTGCGATGTCCATATCTGCCAGAAGATGTTTATGGACACGACAGTGGTCAGGTGATGCAAATTCCAAACGGCACATGGAAGTATTGCCGTATAAAGGGGAGGAGTTATTTGGGGTCGGTCCATCGGACCTGGTGGCCACGGCAACAGCTGGAAAATCCACCTTTTTTACCCCAAGTCACATCTCAGCAGAAAAAGACACCGTCTTTTCAGCCTCAGTCCTTTCGTCCCCATAAGGGCAAGCGGGCAAAAGGCCAGTCATATCTGCCCAGGGATAGAGGAAAGGGAAGAAGACTGCAGCAGGCAGCCCCTTCCCAGGAACAGAAGCCCTCCGCCGCTTCTGCCAAGTCCTCAGCATGACGCTGAGGCCGTACAAGCGGACTCAGGTGCGGTGGGGGGTCGTCTCAAGAGTTTCAGCGCGCAGTGGGCTCACTCGCAAGTGGACCCCTGGATCCTACAAGTAGTATCCCAGGGGTACAGATTGGAAATTCGAGACGTCTCCCCCTCGCAGGTTCCTGAAGTCTGCTTTACCAACGTCTCCCTCCGACAGGGAGGCAGTATTGGAAACAATTCACAAGCTGTATTCCCAGCAGGTGATAATCAAAGTACCCCTCCTACAACAAGGAAAGGGGTATTATTCCACACTATATTGTGGTACTGAAGCCAGACGGCTCGGTGAGACCTATTCTAAATCTGAAATCTTTGAACACTTACATACAAAGGTTCAAATCAAGATGGAGTCACTCAGAGCAGTGATAGCGAACCAGGAAGAAGGGGACTATATGGTGTCCCTGGACATCAAGGATGCTTACCTCCATGTCCCAATTTGCCCTTCTCACCAAGGGTACCTCAGGTTCGTGGTACAGAACTGTCACTATCAGTTTCAGACGCTGCCGTTTGGATTGTCCACGGCACCCCGGGTCTTTACCAAGGTAATGGCCGAAATGATGATTCTTCTTCAAAGAAAAGGCGTCTTAATTATCCCTTACTTGGACGATCTCCTGATAAGGGCAAGGTCCAGAGAACAGTTGGAGGTCGGAGTAGCACTATCTCAAGTAGTTCTACGACAGCACGGGTGGATTCTAAATATTCCAAAATCGCAGCTGTTTCCGACGACACGTCTGCTGTTCCTAGGGATGATTCTGGACACAGTCCAGAAAAAGGTGTTTCTCCCGGAGGAGAAAGCCAGGGAGTTATCCGAGCTAGTCAGAAACCTCCTAAAACCAGGCCAAGTGTCAGTGCATCAATGCACAAGAGTCCTGGGAAAAATGGTGGCTTCTTACGAAGCGATTCCATTCGGCAGATTTCACGCAAGACTTTTTCAGTGGGATCTGCTGGACGAATGGTCCGGATCGCATCTTCAGATGCATCAGCGGATAATCCTGTCTCCAAGGACAAGGGTGTCTCTTCTGTGGTGGCTGCAGAGTGCTCATCTACTAGAGGGCAGCACATTCGGCATTCAGGACTGGGTTCTGGTGACCACGGATGCCAGCCTGAGAGGCTGGGGAGCAGTCACACAGGGAAGAAATTTCCAAGGAGTGTGGTCAAGTCTGGAGACTTCTCTCCACATAAATATACTGGAGCTAAGGGCAATTTACAATGCTCTGAGCCTAGGAAGACCTCTGCTTCAAAGTCAACCGGTGCTGATCCAGTCGGACAACATCACGGCAGTCGCCCACGTAAACAGACAGGGCGGCACAAGAAGCAGGAGGGCAATGGCAGCAAGGATTCTTCGCTGGGCGAAAAATCATGTGATAACACTGTCAGCGGTGTTCATTCCGGGAGTGGACAACTGGGAAGCAGACTTCCTCAGCAGGAACGACCTCCACCCGGGAGAGTGGGGACTTCATCTGGAAGTCTTCCACATGATTGTGAACCGTTGGGAAAGACCAAAGGTGGACATGATGGCGTCCCGTCTGATCAAAAAACTGGACAGGTATTGCGCCAGGTCAAGAGACCCTCAGGCAATAGCTGGGACGCTCTGGTAACACCGTGGGCGTACCAGTCGGTGTATGTGTTCCCTCCTCTGCCTCTCATACCCACGGTACTGAGAATTATAAGACGGAGAGGAGTAAGAACTATACTCGTGGCTCCGGATTGGCCAAGATGGTACCCGGAACTTCAAGAGATACTAAGAAGGGACTTGCTTCAGCAAGGATCATGTCTGTTCCAAGACTTACCACGGCTGCGTTTGACGGCATGGCGGTTGAACGCCGGATCCTAAGGGAAAAAGGCATTCCGGAAGAGGTCATCCCTACCCTGGTCAGAGCCAGGAAGGAGGTGACCGCACAACATTATCACCGCATTTGGCGAAAATATGTTGCATGGTGTGAGGCCAGGAAGGCCCCCACGGAGGAATTTCAACTTGGTCGATTCCTGCATTTCCTACAAACAGGAGTGTCTATGGGCCTCAAATTGGGGTCCATTAAGGTTCAAATTTCGGCCCTGTCGATTTTCTTCCAGAAAGAATTGGCTTCAGTTCCTGAAGTCCAGAAGTTTGTCAAGGGAGTACTGCATATACAACCCCCTTTTGTGCCTCCAGTGGCACTGTGGGATCTCAACGTAGTTCTGGGATTCCTCAAATCACATTGGTTTAAACCGCTCAAATCTGTGGATTTGAAATATCTCACATGGAAAGTGACCATGCTGTTGGCCCTGGCCTCGGCCAGGCGAGTGTCAGAATTGGCGGCTTTGTCTCACAAAAGCCCATATCTGATTGTCCATTCGGACAGGGCAGAGCTGCGGACTCGTCCCCAGTTTCTCCCTAAGGTGGTGTCAGCGTTTCACCTGAACCAGCTTATTGTGGTACCTGCGGCTACTAGGGACTTGGAGGACTCCAAGTTGCTAGATGTTGTCAGGGCCCTGAAAATATAGGTTTCCAGGACGGCTGGAGTCAGGAAAACTGACTTGCTGTTATCCTGTATGCACCCAACAAACTGGGTGCTCTTGCTTCTAAGCAGACGATTGCTGGTTGGATGTGTAGTACAATTCAGCTTGCACATTCTGTGGCAGGCCTGCCACAGCCAAAATATGTAAATGCCCATTCCACAAGGAAGGTGGGCTCATCTTGGGCGGCTGCCCGAGGGGTCTCGGCTTTACAACTTTGCCGAGCTGCTACTTGGTCAGGGGCAAACACGTTTGAAAAATTCTACAAATTTGATACCCTGGCTGAGGAGGACCTGGAGTTCTCTCATTCGGTGCTGCAGAGTCATCCGCACTCTCCCGCCCGTTTGGGAGCTTTGGTATAATCCCCATGGTCCTGACGGAGTCCCCAGCATCCACTTAGGACGTCAGAGAAAATAAGAATTTACTTACCGATAATTCTATTTCTCGTAGTCCGTAGTGGATGCTGGGCGCCCATCCCAAGTGCGGATTGTCTGCAATACTTGTACATAGTTATTGTTACAAAAATCGGGTTAATATTGTTGTGAGCCATCTTTTCAGAGGCTCCGCTGTTATCATGCTGTTAACTGGGTTCAGATCACAGGTTGTACAGTGTGATTGGTGTGGCTGGTATGAGTCTTACCCGGGATTCAAAATCCTTCCTTATTGTGTACACTCGTCCGGGCACAGTATCCTAACTGAGGCTTGGAGGAGGGTCATAGGGGGAGGAGCCAGTGCACACCACCTGATCCTAAAGCTTTTACTTTTGTGCCCTGTCTCCTGCGGAGCCGCTATTCCCCATGGTCCTGACGGAGTCCCCAGCATCCACTACGGACTACGAGAAATAGAATTATCGGTAAGTAAATTCTTATTTTTATGTGTATATATATATATATATATATATATATATATATATTAGGGCTGGGCAAGTTAACGCGTTAATATCGCGTTAACGCATTAACTAATTAACGCCGACAATTATTTTAACACTTGGCGGCCATCGGGGAAGACATGCAGCTCCTCTCAATCTCCTTGCAGTCATTGTCGAATACAGCGGGGGGCGATTGTGGCGATCGCCCCCCCCCCCCCAGCACTGTGCAGTTGTAATCAGCTATCTTCGTCCTCCCAGCTGTTGGTGCATACAGTGGTTAGCTGCGGGCAGCCATAGAGACCATGACAGCACCGGTGCCATTTCAAGTGTACTGTATTGCTAGCCGCCAGTGAGCCAATCGGAACTCGAGGACTGGCAGCCAATCAGGAGCGGTCGTATCGGTGGCTCCTGATTGGCTGCTGGGCGACGAGCTCTGATTGGCTCATGGCTGGCGGCACATTTGAAATGCTGCCGGCGCTATCACGGTCTCCATGGATCCAAGATTGGCCCACACAGGAAATAGCAAAACACAGCTTTTATCCTGGCTGTAGTAGCTGCATCTACATCCCCATGCTGGACTCACCAAGCAGCTGGCGCCCGGCAAGATGGAGGAGACGAGAGGAAGCAGCGGCTAGCAAAATCAGCACATGGGACTCACCAAGCTGACAGACGAGTCTGGAGCTGCACGGGGAGGTGGACATTTTGCTAAGATACATTATGCGCTCATTGCTCACAATCTGTTCATGGTCCTCCCTCAAGAATAGAAGCTAAGAGGCAGTGTTTCTTTTGAGACAGACTCCTGTTTATACATAAAGGAAGGCTTTGTTTTGTGATACCTATTTGCACTTATAAAGCCATGCACTACAAAGCCTGATCCAGTTTTGCACAATAGAATACTTACATGCTGTATGTATGTATGTATGTGTACCTCTCTCTCTCTCTTTTTTTCTCTCTTTCGCTCTCTAAATGTGCGCAATACACTACTTTTTAATTCATTATTGAATCATGCTATTAATCGCGATTAATCTGAGAAAATCATGCGATTAATCGCGATTGGAAATTTTAGTCGTTGCCCACCACTAATATATATATATATATATGCAAACAGAAAGTTCAGCGCTCACCAAAGCAAGCTCACTTATTTGATAAATGATGGGGGTTTAGTTAGTGAATTGGCCAATGCACGGAAGTGTGACGTTCACTTTGATAAGGGGGCGTGCGAGCCTCAAAACGTTAGTGGACTGATGCCGTGAAATACAGTTCTGTTACCACAGTCTCCGAGCACCGCTGTTTGTTTGTACTTTCGTGTATATTATACATATATATTAGTCATGTGCACCGGACATTTTTCGGGTTTTGTGTTTTGGTTTTGGATTCGGTTCCGCGGCCGTGTTTTGGATTCAGACGTGTTTTGGCAAAACCTCCCTGAAAATTTTTTGTCTGATTCGGGTGTGTTTTGGATTCGGGTGTTTTTTTACAAAAAAAACTCAAAAACAGCTTAAATCATAGAATTTGGGGGTAATTTTGATCCCATAGTATTATTAACCTCAATAACCATAATTTCCACTCATTTCCAGTCTATTCTGAACACCTCACACCTCACAATTTTATTTTTAGTCCTAAAATTTGCACCGAGGTCACTGAATTGACTAAGCTAAGCGACCCAAGTGGCCGACACAAACACCTGGCCCATCTAGGAGTGGTACTGCAGTGTCAGACAGGATGGCACTTCAAAAAATAGTCCCCAAACAGCACATGATGCAAAGAAAAAAAGAGGTGCACCAAGGTCGCTGTGTGACTAAGCTAAGCGACCCAAGTGGCCGACACAAACACCTGGCCCATCTAGGAGTGGCACTGCAGTGTCAGACAGGATGGCAGATTTAAAAAAGTCCCCAAACAGCACATGATGCAAAGAAAAAAAGAGGTGCACCAAGGTCGCTGGATGGTTAAGCTAAGCGACCCAAGTGGCCGACAGAAACAACTGGCCCATCTAGGAGTGGCACTGCAGTGTCAGACAGGATGGCACTTCAAAAAATAGTCCCCAAACAGCACATGATGCAAAGAAAAAAAGAGGTGAACCAAGGTCGCTGGATGTATAGTATACTTGACGACACAGAGGTAGATAGAGCAGTGGACTACTGTACCGTACTGCTATATATTATATACTGGTGGTCAGCAAAATTATGCACTGTCCTCCTACTACTGCGCACAACAACTAAAATGCACCACAGGTATGGATGGATAGTATACTTGACGACACAGAGGTAGGTAGAGCAGTGGACTACTGTACCGTACTGCTATATATTATATACTGGTGGTCAGCAAAATTATGCACTGTCCTCCTACTACTGCGCACAACAACTAAAATGCACCAAAGGTATGGATGGATATAGTATACTTGACGACACAGAGGTAGGTAGAGCAGTGGACTACTGTACTGCTATATATTATATACTGGTGGTCAGCAAAATTATGCACTGTCCTCCTACTATATATATACTGCTCAAAACTTAAATGCACCACAGGTATGGATGGATAGTATACTTGACGACACACAGGTAGGTAGAGCAGTGGACTACTGTACCGTACTGCTATATATTATATACTGGTGGTCAGCAAAATTATGCACTGTCCTCCTACTATATATATATACTGCGCAAAACTTAAATGCACCACAGGTATGGATGGATAGTATACTTGACGACACAGAGGTAGGTAGAGCAGTGGACTACTGTACCGTACTGATATAATACTGGTGGTCACTGGTCAGCAAAATTCTGCACTGTCCTCCCACTATATTCTACAATGCAGCAAAGATATGGAGCGTTTTTCAAGCAGAGAACGTATAATACTGGTGGTCACTGATCAGCAAAACTCTGCACTCTCCACCTACTATATAATACTGGTGGTCCCCAGTCCCCACAATAAAGCACACTGAGCACAGATATTTGCAGCACACTGAGCACAGATATGGAGCGTTTTTCAGGCAGAGAACGTAGATATTTTCAGCACACTGAGCACAGATATTTGCAAGCACACTGAGCACAGATATTTGCAGCACACTGAACACAACTGAGAGAACGCTGCACACGTCCTCTCCCTATCATCTCCAATGCACGAGTGAAAATGGCGGCGACGCGCGGCTCCTTATATAGAATACGAATCTCGCGAGAATCCGTCAGCGGGATGATGACGTTCGGGCGCGCTCGGGTTAACCGAACAATGTGTGAAGATTCGAGTCCGCCTCGGAACCGTGTAAAATGGGTGAAGTTCGGGGGGGTTCGGATTCCGAGGAACCGAACCCGCTCATCTCTAATAAATATATATATATATATATATATATATACACACACACACACACACACGACCCAGAGACAAAAATTCTAATTTAACAGGAGCAGCAGGAAAAAATAATTAATACAGCCAGCCTTACTTTTTGCTCTGCTGCTGGCAGAGCAAAAAGGAGACTGGAGAGCAAGAACTTGTTCCTCTCTATTTCTCCAAGCAGCACGCACCCTCTGCTGACTCTACACTTCTTCCCCGCACTTCCAGCCAATGACTGGGCCACAGGCTGCTACTTCACACACTATTGGACTGTTGTCCTATTCTGCTATGCGGCACCAGGACTCAGCTGTTATGTTACCAGGGCAACCTATGGTGAGACGGGAGCGCAGCACCGCAGACGGATCAGTAAGAGAGATCTGATCTGTGGCGGGGGGCCCTTTTAGAAACGGGGGCAGTGGGTCCTTACCCCCAGGGACCCCCCCTTAATCTGTTTTTGTCCGGTATCCAAATAGCTGTGGTGAGTTACTTCAGCTATTGTGCTCAGCCAGGGTTATCCAATTAGCTCCGATATGCAATACTTATCGGGAATTATGCTTCGGGTGTCTCAGTCGCCCTTCCAAACTTTTGCTTTGCCAAACAATCTAGTTATGCCACTGGACCTGCCCACTGTAATGTGGTATAAAATGAACTGGACGGCATTATAATGTTACACAATGTGAACTGGAGATGTGGAATTTGGCATAATATGAACTGGAGTCACTGTATGTCATAATGTGAATTGGGGGTACTATGTTGCATAATGTGTACTGGCATCCCTACAATGTAACATAATGTTAACTAAGGCAAATAAAAGAAAATAAATTGGGCACTACTATGGGGCATAACATTAACTATGGCACTAATATGGTTCAGAAAATGTACTCAGGCACAAAATTAACAACTGCGGCAGAGAGGTGTCTCTCTAGAAGTATTGGGACAGGGGCCCCTTCAATATGTTGCCATGGGGCCCACAGACTTCTAGCTACACCCCTGCCCGTATCCCATATGTTTTCGCACGATTTCAGGTCCTTTTTCGGCCATTAGAAATGGCCTATATTTATCAATAATGACCATCGGGTACATAATCACGCTATAAGTCTGCGTATGTCAGCCGAAAAGGATTGCACCCTAATAGGATACCAGCCTTAGTATAAAATAGCAGGGAGGGTGTGAAGCTAAAAAATATTTGGCAGTCTGGCCTTAAACCTATGGAGTCTAAAATGGTAGATCAAAAAAAGTATTGCATAACAATAGCACATTTCATGACTATAGATTAAGTAAAAAGTGTAAGTACAGGCAATAGTGTAAACAATGACATTGATCAATCTTTAAGCAAATTGTAGGACATCCTGCCCTTATTATTTTTCTTGAATAATGGCAGGAGTCATAGACCGGCATCAAATTAGCCACGTTAATTTACTGCTGCTAATTTCCGCCATTGAGGCTATCCAATTAAACCCGATGCCGGCGCTCATTGAGGGTTTTGTGTCGCCTGCCAAATCAAATCACCAAAAGCTAGCTTTTTTCCGTAATTGCAACTGTGAAAATACATAGCACCGCGACTTTTCATGGATCTTATGTATTTTTGCGAGATAACAGTAAATTTATCTGGTGCAAGAAATGGGTGCCTATTTGGATAGGCCCCAAAAAATTGTCAATAAAACAAAATCACGAAAAAAGTGTTTTTAGTGTACACTTTTTTGGGGGGCTAATTGGATACCCCCCATAGTGTTTCTGCACTCTGAACTAGAGTTTCCCATTACAGTCCAGGTTTTAAGGTTATCCACGCTTGAGTCCGGATCGTTAAATCAAATTGGCAGAGGTACGAATTAAGTTACCTGTGCTCAAGCATGGATATCCTTAAAACCTGGGGGTGTATTTACTAAAGGTCGATTTTGTTTGTTTTTGTTCGATGTTAGATTGAGTTTAAATTGATGTTAGTCTTCCAGGGTTAAAACACACATTTACTAGCAGCTGATTTTGTATATTAATTTGTAAATCTTAGTAAATGAGTAAATGTGTGTTTTAACCCTGAAAGTCCACCATCGGTTAAAAACGATCTATCATCGAACAAAAACCAAACAAAATCGACCTTTAGTAAATATACTCCCTGGACTGTAATGGCAGTTTATGGGATACCATAACCACACGGTCCTCTAGACAAAGAATATAATAACATAGTAGAGTTTGAATAGAGGCAAAATGCCCATCGTGTTCAACCTGTGTCATGTTGAGGTGATTATAATGTCCCTGCTGAAGTAATGTTTTATGACTAGTTAACAACTATAAATCATGTTACACCCGGATTATCAATGTCAATATTTTAAATTTGGATATCATTTTCAATCAGAAATGTATCCAATCCTTTTTTAAGTGCATTTACAGAGTCCGCCATTACCACCTTCCCTGGCAGGGAATTCCAAATTTTTATTGCCCTGACAGTGAAGAACCCTTTCCTATGTTGCGTACGGAATTTTCTCTCCTCCAGCCTCAGCGAGTGCCCACGTGTCCTAAACAGTGTTCTTTTAATAAATAATTCCTCTGATAACTCTTTGTGATGTCCCTTTACATATTTGAAGATATTAATAATGTCTCCTCTTAGACGCCTCTTTTCCAGTATATACATGTTCAACCTAGTAAACCTTTCCTCGTAATCCAGTCCCTCTAGCCCTTTAATCAATTTAGTAGCTCGCCTTTGAACCCTTTCGAGTTCACCAATATCTTTTTTTATACAGTGGTGCCCAAAACTGAACACAATATTCCAGGTGCCGACGTACCAATGATTTGTACAGTGGCAGGATAGGCACCCCAAAGTCCAGGTTTTAAAGATATCCATGCTTAGACACAGGTGACTTCATTAGTACCTCAGTCCGTTTCATTATACCATCTGTGCAGAAGAGCGGATATCCCTAAAACCTGGTTTGTTGGGGTGCCTTAAGGACCGCGTCTGGGAACCACTGTGTTGTAAAAGTGTTACTTCTGTTTCCAGTAAGTAGATTCTTGTGTCTTTCAATCTGTGAAGTGTGTCTGGTGCATTATCCGTTTTTTATTTTCATTGGTAAATAAACCTAATACATTTTCCTGCTAGCATTATATTTAACCCTTAGTATACCAAGGGGACCCCAGAATGTTATTTTTTATCTAAAACTACTATTTTACTCCTGATATTTCTATGTGTCCCGCATCGGATTAAGATAAATACTGTGTAAATAATAAAAAACATACAGTACTACGTTACAAATGCAGAACATTTTATATGTGAGAAACACAGGAAAACAATCACCACTGTGACGTGCTAAAAACTGTAACGATGTCAACACATGAATAGTATTGTTACCGTAGTAAAATGATATAACCTTTTTACAAGAATATACAGTATCCAATCGGATGTAAAAATGTACACACTGTAATGAAGAAGAATATATGGCTTTTACTGCCTAACTACTCTTGAAATAAATAAACAAAATATTTTATGCTGTCGTACCCTTACTAGAACGTATCCCTTCAGAAACCCCAAAAACATGATTTTAGTAATGTACCGCATCAAACAGTTGAGAATTTAGACCCCAGCTTGGTAAAGTACGTTGACGAGGTAGGCTTGGTATATTAAGAGTTAAAAAAAGGTTAATCTACTTTCTCCAAAAATACACAAAACAATTGAGCAGCATACTGTATCTCTAGCGGAGTCCCTGTGAGTTATGTAAATTGTTGTTCTGTTTTTGACGATTATTATTTATTTAAGGACAGCTGCACATTTTTTTATTTATTTTTTAATGCAAAGGTGCACTCTCCGCTAAATCAGAGCAAGGCTGCAATTTCTTTTGATCTAACGCGTTCATCAGTGTGGAGAAATTTGCCGCTTGGCTGAGGTCCACTTGGCAGATCTCATGTGGCGCAGTGTTTTACTGAACTGCTTTCACCACGCACACAAAAGAGCCTCTTTGATGGTGATCCTCAAATCCTCAGAACTCTCCGAGTGCATTAACTGACCAATGTGATTAATGAATCTTTATATAGCAGGGGTCTTTTGGGTTAAGTGCCCATATAATTGATTGAACAACAAGGTGTGCTGACGTTTTACAAATGTGTATGCTTAACTGACATGATACGTTAGATTGCTCTCTCTGTTTACCTTCTTAACATGGATAAACTATGTTTACTCAACTTCTTGAAATGTAAGCTTTAGCTCTTATGACTCCTTTCTTTCTTTCCCCATCTACGTTTCATACATTTAATAACCACTTGCAACGGCTAGACCAAGATAGGCAACCTGTGATAGAATTGGGGCAGTCATACTTACCAGTGCCCCCTAGTGGCTGACCACAAATGCTACTGTGCATATTGTAGTTTAAAAGTACTTAAATGACAGATTTTTAGTACTCCGTTCCACAACTGCAAGAAAGCCGCACATTCTGAGTTGTTCGCTCATTGCCGATTTTCGCTATGCTGCGCTTTGTTGCTAACTGCGCATGGTACGCAGAGCGCATGCGCTAAGTTATTTAACACAAAACTTAGTAGATTTGCTGGTATTCGAGCGATGCTTTTCAGTGGCAATGGTGATCAGTGAATGATTGACAGGAAAGGGGCGTTTCTGGGTGGTAACTGAGCGTTTTCCGGGAGTGTGCTAAAAAAAGCAGGCGTGTCAGGGAAAAACTCGGGAGTGTCTGGAGAAACAGGGGAGTGGCTGGATGAACGCAGGGCGTGTTTGTGACGTAAAACCAGGAACTAAACGGACCGAGCTGATCGCAATCTGTGAGTAGGTCTGGAGCTACTCAGAAACTGCAAAGAATTATTTAGTAGCAGTTCTGCTAATCTTTCGTTCGCTATTCTGCTATGCTAAGATACACTCCCAGAGGGCGGCGGCCTAGCGTGTGCAATGCTGCTAAAAGCAGCTAGCGAGCGAACAACTCGGAATGAGGGCCATTGTGTAAGGTTTGCACTCAGATCTAACGATAATGTGATTATGTAGCAATACATAGCACAGGACTTTGCAAAGCTGTATTTATCCTGATGTGCTGGGACAATCTTTTTTTTCTGGAGAAATACTGTGGGGCCAATTCAGTTAGGGGCGATTGGGGCTAAGGTCATTTGCTATAGTGTGACAACGCCACAAGCTGACTCGCGGTTAATTCAACAGAGTCCTATATTTTTATTTCAACCAAATATTGTGATTAAGTTACTTCTGCCTTCTGATTAAAAAAATAAATAAAAATGCACCAAGTACTGCAGCCTGTATATATGAGCTGGCACAAGCTTAAATCATTAGATCTGGAAACAAACCACTCACCCAAGTGACCCTTCAGAGTTTGGGGCACAAAATTTGGAAACCTGTAGTCTAAAACGATGGTGTGGCTTTGTGGCACACTGATTGCTGGATTAAATACAAGGGGGTTACTTACATGGGTAGGGCCGTGAGGTGGGCGGTGCAGCAGGTGCTGTCATACAGGACAGAGTGCCCTAGGGGGGGCACCGTCGCTGCCTATGTATCTCCTGCAGCAAATTTCACTGCTGCAGTAACAGCCGGCATGCATTTTGAACATTCCATGCACCCTGCAGGCCGTACAGCTGCTCCGAACCATAGATAGCGAACAATCTCCACACGCACCCAGCGGGCACATGGTTATAACGGTATGCACTCAGGAGCATGGGCGGTGGCTGCACAGGACGGGCAGGCACCCATATAAGGGGCTGTAAATGGGGGGATGCGTAAATTAGCTCTTAAGTTTCAACAGAATACTGTGTAGGTTATCCAGCAAGAGAACCTTGCTTGTTTTCAAAATATTGTACAAACCAAATTGAGCGAAAAGTTCAGTGTGCCCGTTACAATAGTATCTGCCAATTGGGACATCAGTAATCCAGGGGCCAACCCCCCACCCCACCCCACCCCAAACACACACACACACACACACACACACACACACACACACACAGTATCTTACTGTACTTTTGTAGCACAGTGCTTAAGCTATAGGTGGTTCCTTTGTCAACTACAGTACGCCCCTCCATCTATGTAATGTATTTAGATCATAAGCTTCATTGGCAGGAAGGACTGATATATCTATCCATTGATTGTGCAGTGTGCTCCTCTGTTTTACTGGACCAAATGATATACAGTACCTGAGATAACTGTTGATACACAATTATTATATGATGCTTTCATTCACCTTTCTGCAGCAGGTGTCAATGTTAGGAGAAGGCTAATAAAAAAGAGAGACGACCACAAATGTTTCAGATGGTGTAGGCGTACAAAGCATACTGAGGGCAGTTCGGGAGGACGTGCAGTAAGTCTGCCTTAACATACAGTACATGCTGGAGCCGAGGAGCTCAATATGAATTACCACCCAAACCTATAGATCAGGGAATTTTTTTTAACCTTTTACCCCAAAATGTATTTAGATACGCCGATGTTACCCCCTTGATTTGAAAGGAAGGAAATCATATATTATTGTGCATATATACTGGTTATCACTGTTTATGTGGCATATCTGAGATACTGTGTGTGTGTGTGTGTGTGTGTGTGTGTGTGTGTGTGTGTGTGTGTGTGTATATATATATATATATATATATATATATATATATATAAAATTATTTCCTTTTTTTTTGTATTATTATTTTCACCAATATTTTTTTGGCAATGAATGGGTTAATTAACACTTTCTCCCCAAAACACTAGAATGAATGTAAGAAAGATGGCTGAGGGGGGAAGGGGGGGCTGGGGCATGACTTTTAGGAGACAGATGGTCACATCCTCACCTCTGTAATGTCAGTGGGAATTCCCCACTGTTATGTGGGCCACTGTCTGATCCTGCGGAACTCCATCAGCGGTCAGCCACAGAACACTTCAAGTCCTGTGTGTGGGTTGGCGGGCCGCGGGCGGGAGGACTGGACAGCGCAGGGCAGGCGTGAGGGAGCGCGGTGTGACGTCAGTACGTCACATCGCGAGCTGGACGGGGTCTCGGCAGCGCGACCGTCCATTACCCCCAGGAATTTCATTTTTCCCCTGTTCCCTGACCACTGCTCTAGATAGATGCGGATGAGCCAGTGACAGGTTATAGTAATACCAATTGATTTGTATCCAGGGCTGTAATGGGCCCCAAACCTTCATGATCGTAATCAATGTATAACCATGAAAAGAGGTAGTGTGCATATACTGTATATTCCAGTGGCCCTGGAGCGTTGTTTCTGCTGTCTATTGCGATGTACAATAAACGGGTTGTACAATGTCCCAGCAGTCAGGAGCTGACCGTTACAGTCCCGGCAGCAGAATCCCGACGCTCACAATGCCGATGGTTCCCGGTGAGTATTTTACCCCTAACCGACCCCTTTGGCAGTCTAACCCTAACCCCCACTCCCAGTGCCTAAATCTAATACCGTCAGGATCCATTGGCATTCTAAAGCCAGGATTGTGATGGTCAGGATCCTGACTACAACCCCAATAAATATGAGGCTTGATAAATATAATGACACAATGGGGCATATGTATTAAGCCTGGAGAAGTGATAAAGCAGTGATAAGTGCAAGGTGATAACGCACCAACCAATCAGCTCATAACTGCCAATTAACATATTGGAGCTGATTGGCTGTTGCGTTATCACCTTACACTTATCACAGATTTATCATTTCTCCAGGCTTAATACATCTGCCCCATTATGTGTTAGAACTGTGATGGTGGAGAATCTGCTCATATGCCGCTTCCACAGCGCTACCCATCACATTTTTGAAGTTAAGCTATACATCAAGAATATCTTTATTCATATGTAGCCTGCAATTAATTGAGAAGAACCCTCTGGATGAAATGGGAACTAATCTTTTACTGTGAGCCACTAACACTCAGGATCTTCATTATGCATATGGTAAACCATTAGTATCTGCAGCGCTGGTGTTGCTAGAACAGTAGTAATGACCATTAATATATGAAACAGTAGTACTAGTGCTTAGTAATCTGTCAGCCAGAACAGTGAGGCTCATTAATGATGCACCAGCTGAGTATGTCAGTAGTAGTAGTAGTAATGACTATTAAGTCAACATTATGCCAGTTATAGCAGTACATCCAAGTAGAGTGCCAGCAGTGGCAGTAATGCCAGGGAATCCGTTACCAGCAGTAGAAATGTCTAATACCCTATCATCGTACAAGAGCAATATATGAACAACGCCAGTGCCCAGTGATATACTAGCAATGGTTCAGTAATAGTGCCCGGTGATATACCAGCAGTAGTTCAGTCATAGTGCCCGGTGATATACCAGCAGTAGTTCAGTAATAGTGCCCAGTGATATACTAGCAATGGTTCAGTAATAGTGCCCGGTGATATACCAGCAGTAGTTCAGTCATAGTGCCCGGTGATATACCAGCAGTAGTTCAGTCATAGTGCCCGGTGATATACCAGCAGTAGTTCAGTAATAGTGCCCGGTGATATACCAGCAGTAGTTCAATGATAGTGCCCGGTGATATACCAGCAGTAGTTCAGTCATAGTGCCCGGTGATATACCAGCAGTAGTTCAGTCATAGTGCCCAGTGATATACCAGCAGTAGTTCAGTCATAGTGCCCGGTGATATACCAGCAGTAGTTCAGTAATAGTGCCCGGTGATATACCAGCAGTAGTACAGTAATAGTGCCCGGTGATATACCAGCAGTAGTTCAGTAATAGTGCCCGGTGATATACCAGCAGTAGTTCAGTCATAGTGCCCAGTGATATACCAGCAGTAGTTCAGTAATAGTGCCCGGTGATATACCAGCAGTAGTTCAGTAATAGTGCCCGGTGATATACCAGCAGTAGTACAGTAATAGTGCCCGGTGATATACCAGCAGTAGTTCAGTAATAGTGCCCGGTGATATACCAGCAGTAGTACAGTAATAGTGCCCGGTGATATACAAGCAGTAGTTCAGTAATAGTGCCCGGTGATATACCAGCAGTAGTACAGTAATAGTGCCCGGTGATATACCAGCAGTAGTACAGTAATAGTGCCCGGTGATATACCTGCAGTAGTACAGTAATAGTGCCCGGTGATATACCTGCGGTAGTACAGTAATAGTGCCCAGTGTTATGCCTGCGGTAGTACAGTAATAGTGCCCGGTGATATACCTGCAGTAGTACAGTAATAGTGCCCGGTGATATACCTGCAGTAGTACAGTAATAGTGCCCGGTGATATACCTGCCGTAGTACAGTAATAGTGCCCGGTGATATACTTGCAGTAGTACAGTAATAGTGCCCGGTGATATACCTGCCGTAGTACAGTAATAGTGCCCGGTGATATACCTGCAGTAGTACAGTAATAGTGCCCAGTGATATATCTGCAGTAGTACAGTAATAGTGCCCGGTGATATATCTGCAGTAGTACAGTAATAGTGCCCGGTGATATACCTGCCGTAGTACAGTAATAGTGCCCGGTGATATATCTGCCGTAGTACAGTAATAGTGCCCAGTGATATATCTGCAGTAGTACAGTAATAGTGCCCGGTGATATACCTGCCGTAGTACAGTAATAGTGCCCGGTGATATATCTGCCGTAGTACAGTAATAGTGCCCGGTGATATATCTGCAGTAGTACAGTAATAGTGCCCGGTGATATACCTGCAGTAGTACAGTAATAGTGCCCAGTGATATATCTGCAGTAGTACAGTAATAGTGCCCGGTGATATACCTGCAGTAGTACAGTAATAGTGCCCGGTGATATACTTGCAGTAGTACAGTAATAGTGCCCTGTGATATACAAGTGGTAGTACAGTAATAGTGCCCTGTGATATACAAGCGGTAGTACAGTAATAGTGCCCGGTGATATATCTGTAGTAGTACAGTAATAGTGCCCGGTGATATATCTGCAGTAGTACAGTAATAGTGCCCGGTGATATACAAGCGGTAGTACAGTAATAGTGCCCGGTGATATATCTGTAGTAGTACAGTAATAGTGCCCGGTGATATATCTGTAGTAGTACAGTAATAGTGCCCGGTGATATATCTGTAGTAGTACAGTAATAGTGCCCGGTGATATATCTGTAGTAGTACAGTAATAGTGCCCGGTGATATATCTGCAGTAGTACAGTAATAGTGCCCGGTGATATATCTGCAGTAGTACAGTAATAGTGCCCGGTGATATACCTGCCGTAGTACAGTAATAGTGCCCGGTGATATACCTGCCGTAGTACAGTAATAGTGCCCGGTGATATACTTGCAGTAGTACAGTAATAGTGCCCTGTGATATACAAGCGGTAGTACAGTAATAGTGCCCTGTGATATACAAGCGGTAGTACAGTAATAGTGCCCGGTGATATACTTGCAGTAGTACAGTAATAGTGCCCTGTGATATACAAGCGGTAGTACAGTAATAGTGCCCGGTGATATACAAGCGGTAGTACAGTAATAGTGCCCAGTGTTATACCTGCCGTAGTACAGTGCTTTGTGATATACGAGCAATAACACCAATTCCCAGTAATACACCCCTTAAACATGTGTTTCTCTATCGTCCTAAGTGGATGCTGGGGTTCCTGAAAGGACCATGGGGAATAGCGGCTCCGCAGGAGACAGGGCACAAAAGTAAAGCTTTTACAGGTCAGGTGGTGTGTACTGGCTCCTCCCCCTATGACCCTCCTCCAGACTCCAGTTAGATTTTTGTGCCCGGCCGAGAAGGGTGCAATTCTAGGTGGCTCTCATAAAGAGCTGCTTAGAGAGTTTAGCTTAGGTTTTTTATTTTACAGTGATTCCTGCTGGCAACAGGATCACTGCAACGAGGGACAGAGGGGAGAAGAAGTGAACTCACCTGCGTGCAGGATGGATTGGCTTCTTGGCTACTGGACATGAAGCTCCAGAGGGACGATCACAGGTACAGCCTGGATGGTCACCGGAGCCACGCCGCCGGCCCCCTCACAGATGCTGAAGCAAGAAGAGGTCCAGAATCGGCGGCTGAAGACTCCTGCAGTCTTCTTAAGGTAGCGCACAGCACTGCAGCTGTGCGCCATTTTCCTCTCAGCACACTTCACACGGCAGTCACTGAGGGTGCAGGGCGCTGGGGGGGGGCGCCCTGGGAGGCAAATGAAAACCTTTAAAAAGGCTAAAAATACCTCACATATAGCCCCAGAGGCTATATGGAGATATTTACCCCTGCCTAAATGTACTAAATAGCGGGAGACGAGCCCGCCGAAAAAGGGGCGGGGCCTATCTCCTCAGCACACGGCGCCATTTTCTGTCACAGCTCCGCTGGTCAGGAAGGCTCCCAGGTCTCTCCCCTGCACTGCACTACAGAAACAGGGTATAACAGAGAGGGGGGGCAGAATAAATGGCAATATATTAATATAAAAGCAGCTATAAGGGAGCACTTAATCATAAGGCTATCCCTGTCATATATAGCGCTTTTTGGTGTGTGCTGGCAGACTCTCCCTCTGTCTCCCCAAAGGGCTAGTGGGTCCTGTCTTCGTATAGAGCATTCCCTGTGTGTCTGCTGTGTGTCGGTACGTGTGTGTCGACATGTATGAGGACGTTATTGGTGTGGAGGCGGAGCAATTGCCAAATATGAGGATGTCACCTCCTAGGGGGTCGACACCAGAATGGATGCCTTTATTTGTGGAATTACGGGATAGCGTCAACTCGCTTAAGCAGTCGTTTGCCGACATGAGGCGGCCGGACACTCAATTAGTGCCTGTCCAGGCGCCTCAAACACCGTCAGGGGCTGTAAAACGCCCCTTGCCTCAGTCGGTCGACACAGACCCAGACACAGGCACTGATTCCGGTGGTGAAGGTGACGAATCAACCGTATTTTCCAGTAGGGCCACACGTTATATGATTTTGGCAATAAAGGAGATGTTACATTTAGCTGATACTACAGGTACCACTAAACAGGGTATTATGTGGGGTGTGAAAAAACTACCAGTAGTTTTTACCGAATCAGAAGAATTAAATGACGTGTGTGATGAAGCGTGGGGTGCCCCGATAAAAAACTGCTAATTTCAAAGAAGTTATTGGCTTTATACCCTTTCCCGCCAGAGGTTAGGGAGCGCTGGGAAACACCTCCTAGGGTGGACAAAGCGCTAACACGCTTATCAAAACAAGTGGCGTTACCCTCTCCTGAGACGGACGCACTTAAAGATCCATCAGATAGGAGGATGGAAAATATCCAAAAAGGTATATACACACATGCAGGTGTTATACTACGACCAGCTATTGCGACTGCCTGGATGTGCAGTGCTGGGGTAGTTTGGTCAGAGTCCCTGATCGAAAATATTGATACCCTGGACAGGGACAATATTTTACTGTCGTTAGAACAAATAAAGGATGCATTTCTTTATATGCGTGATGCACAGAGAGATATCTGCACACTGGCATCACGGGTAAGTGCTATGTCCATTTCGGCCAGAAGAGCTTTATGGACACGACAGTGGACAGGCGATGCGTAGAGGAGTTATTTGAGGTCGGTCTATCGGATTTGGTGGCCACGGCTACGGCCGGGAAATCCACCTTTCTACCTCAAGTCACTCCCCAACAGAAAAAGGCACCGACCTTTCAACCGCAGCCCTTTCGTTCCTTTAAAAATAAGAGAGCAAAGGGCTATTCATATCTGCCACGAGGCAGAGGACGAGGGAAGAGACAGCAACAGGCAGCTCCTTCCCAGGAACAGAAGCCCTCCCCGGCTTCTACAAAAGCCTCAGCATGACGCTGGGGCTTCGCAAGCGGACTCGGGGGCGGTAGGCGGTCGTCTCAAGAATTACAGCGCGCAGTGGGCTCACTCGTAGGTAAATCCCTGGATCCTGCAGATAATATCTCAGGGGTACAGGTTGAAATTAGAGACAGAGCCACCTCGCCGTTTCCTGAAGTCTGCTTTACCAACGTCCCCCTCAGAAAGGGAGACGGTTTTGGAAGCCATTCACAAGCTGTATTCTCAGCAGGTGATAGTCAAGGTACCTCTTCTACAACAAGGGAAGGGGTATTATTCCACTCTATTTGTGGTACCGAAGCCGGATGGCTCGGTAAGGCCTATTCTAAATCTGAAGTCCTTGAACCTGTACATAAAGAAGTTCAAGTTCAAGATGGAGTCACTCAGAGCAGTGATAGCGAACCTGGAAGAAGGGGACTTTATGGTATCCTTGGACATCAAGGATGCGTATCTCCACGTTCCAATTACCCCTCACACCAGGGGTACCTCAGGTTCGTTGTACAAAACTGTCACTATCAGTTTCAGACGCTGCCGTTTGGTTTGTCCACGGCACCTCGGGTCTTTACAAAGGTAATGGCCGAGATAATATTTTTTCTTCGAAGAAAAGGCGTATTAATTATCCCATACTTGGACGATCTCCTAATAAGGGCAAGGTCCAGAGAACAGCTAGAGATGGGTTTAGCACTATCTCAAGAGGTGCTAAAGCAGCACGGATGGATTCTGAATATTCCAAAATCCCAATTAATGCCGACAACTCGTCTGCTGTTCCTGGGGATGATTCTGGACACAGTTCAGAAAAAGGTTTTTCTTCCCGAAGAAAAAGCCAAGGAGTTATCTGACCTGGTCAGGAACCTCCTAAAACCAGGAAAGGTGTCTGTACATCAATGCACAAGAGTCCTGGGAAAAAATGGTAGCTTCTTACGAAGCAATCCCTTTCGGCAGATTCCATGCAAAGGGATCTGTTGGACAAATGGTCAGGGTCGCATCTTCAGATGCACCTGCGGATAACCCTGTCGCCGAGGACAAGGGTATCCCTTCTGTGGTGGTTGCAGGAGGCTCATCTATTGGAGGGCCGCAGATTCGGCATGCAGGATTGGATCCTGGTGACCACGGATGCCAGCCTGAGAGGCTGGGGAGCAGTCACACAGGGAAGAAATTTCCAGGGAGTGTGGTCGAGCCTGAAAAAGTCTCTTCACATAAGCATTCTGGAACTAAGAGCAATCTACAATGCTCTAAGCCAGGCGGAACCTCTGCTTCAAGGAAGACCGGTGTTGATCCAGTCGGACAACATCACGGCAGTCGCCCATGTAAACAGACAGGGCGGCACAAGAAGCAGGAGGGAAATGGCAGAAGCTGCCAGGATCCTTCGCTGGGCGGAGAATCACGTGATAGCACTGTCAGCAGTATTCATCCCGGGCGTGGACAACTGGGAAGCAGACTTCCTCAGCAGACACGACCTTCACCCGGGAGAGTGGGGACTTCATCCAGAAGTTTTCCACATGCTATTAAACCGTTGGGTAAAACCAATGGTGGACATGATGGCGTCTCGCCTCAACAAAACACTGGACAGGTATTGCGCCAGGTCAAGAGATCCGCAGGCAATAGCTGTGGACGCGCTGGTAACACCTTGGGTGTACCAGTCGGTATATGTGTTTCCTCCTCTGCCTCTCATACCAAAGGTATTGAGGATTATACGGCAAAGAGGAGTAAGACTAGTGGCTCCGGATTGGCCAAGAAGGACTTGGTACCCGGAACTTCAAGAGATGGTCACGGACGATCCGTGGCCTCTACTTCTGAGAAGGGACCTGCTTCAGCAGGGTCCTTGTCTTTTTCAAGACTTACCGCGGCTGCGTTTGACGGCATGGCGTTTGAATGCCAGATCCTAAAAGGAAAAGGCATTCCAGAAGAAGTCATTCCTACCTTGATAAAGGCAAGGAAGGAAGTCACCGCGAAGCATTATCGCCGTATTTGGCGAAAATATGTTGCGTGGTGCGAGCAGCGGAGTGCTCCGATGGAGGAATTTCAACTGGGTCGTTTTCCTACATTTCCTGCAATCAGGATTGTCTATGGGTCTCAAATTGGGATCTATTAAGGTTCAAATTTCGGCCCTATCAATATTCTTCCAAAAAGAATTGGCCTCAGTCCCTGAGGTCCAGATTTTTATCAAAGGAGTACTGCATATACAGCCTCCTGTGGTGCCTAAGGTGGCACCGTGGGATCTAAATGTAGTTTTAGATTTCCTCAAATCCAATTGGTTTGAACCACTAAAGAATGTGGATTTGAAATATCTCACATGGAAAGTGACTATGTTACTGGCCCTGGCTTCGGCCGGGAGAGTATCTGAACTGGCGGCTTTGTCTTATAAAAGCCCTTATTTAATTTTCCATTCGACATAGGGCAGAGCTGCGGACGCGTCCGCATTTTCTCCCTAAGGTGGTATCAGCGTTTCACCTGAACCAGCCTATTGTAGTGCCTGCGGCTACAGACGACTTGAAGGACTCCAAGTTGTTGGACGTTGTCAGAGCCTTAAAAATATACATTTAAAGGACGGCTGGAGTCAGAAAATCTGACTCGCTGTTTATACTGTATGCACCCAACAAGTTGGGTGCACCTGCTTCTAAGCAGTCGATTGCTCGTTGGATTTGTAACAAAATTCAACTTGTACATTCTGTGGCAGGCCTGCCACAGCCTAAATCTGTTAAGGCCCATTCCGCAAGGAAGGTGGGCTCATCTTGGGCGGCTGCCCGAGGGGTCTCGGCATTACAACTCTGCCGAGCAGCTACGTGGTCAGGGGAGAACACGTTTGTAAATTTTTACAAATTTGATACCCTGGCAAAGGAGGACCTGGAGTTCTCTCATTCGGTGCTGCAGAGTCATCCGCACTCTCCCGCCCGTTTGGGAGCTTTGGTATAATCCCCATGGTCCTTTCAGGAACCCCAGCATCCACTTAGGACGATAGAGAAAATAAGAATTTACTTACCGATAATTCTATTTCTCGGAGTCCGTAGTGGATGCTGGGCGCCCATCCCAAGTGCGGATTATCTGCAATACTTGTACATAGTTATTGTTAACTAATTCGGGTTATTGTTTAGGAAGCCATCTTTCAGAGGCTCCTCTGTTATCATACTGTTAACTGGGTTTAGATCACAAGTTGTACGGTGTGATTGGTGTGGCTGGTATGAGTCTTACCCGGGATTCAAAATCCTCCCTTATTGTGTACGCTCGTCCGGGCACAGTACCTAACTGGAGTCTGGAGGAGGGTCATAGGGGGAGGAGCCAGTACACACCACCTGACCTGTAAAAGCTTTACTTTTGTGCCCTGTCTCCTGCGGAGCCGCTATTCCCCATGGTCCTTTCAGGAACCCCAGCATCCACTACGGACTCCGAGAAATAGAATTATCGGTAAGTAAATTCTTATTTTCTGGCCATATTAGTCACTTGAAGTGTAAAATGATGCCACTTGCATTTGGTAACACTAGATAGGTAACTGTCCGTTTTATTTTAAAACATAAATTTTGCACTGTGCTACTAATATGATCGCTATCAGTCACTCATGCAGTGTAATTGGAGCACTGAAACAGGGGGTGTTGATAAAGTACCAAGGCATGGGTCTGCCATATGGACACAGCCTTGCCCCCAACATACTGTAGTGTGGCCAGGCACCTGTCAGCCTAGCAATGGTGTTACATGGCCATATGGGACCTGACATCTCACAATGTGACCTGGCCCCACAGTCACAGACATGACTGGTACAGAAGCCTGACATTTCTCATGGCAGCCCTTGCTTGTAGTAGACTGCAAGCTGTTTGGCACAAGACCATGCAGATTGTACTCTATACCTAGTACTCTGGATTGCCTGCTCTATACATAGAGAAATTCTTTTTTACAGTTGAGAAACTATTTAGTACTTGGATGCTATTCTCTTTTTCCATTCAGTACTTACTAATGCACTAGGTAATACATACTCTTATTTCCTGTGGTTACAAGCACGCCTTTCCACCTGCACCTTGTTAGGGGACGTGTCAGACAATACCAGAGTTTGGCCTCAGAAATTGGTTAAAGCAGCAAGGAGGGAGGGGGAGAGCGCGGCACAGCCGTAATGACTTTACGAGCATCTATGGCTATCTAGGAAACCGTATTGTAAACAGTATCAATTGCAGTAGTGCTGTTATGACTTGCAAACCACATAATTCATACATTTAAAGTTCAATTAGATAAGAGCAATTTTTTATTCTATTGTAAAGGGAAACGCAGCTAATTTGTAAAAGGAAGACCCTGTTCTGACTCAAAGTCTTGTAATCTGCATTTTCTTTCAAAGTTTACAGAGTGGGAGTCAGATCAGATAATGTTTCTTTCAAGCTCTTTATCTGTGGACTGGGCTCCTGGCGTACATCTGCAAATTTCAGGAGTATTTCCCTGAGTTCATGGTTATTTCTTATTTAGCTTAGTTTTTTAACGTTTAAGAAACATTTACAAACTTTCAAGTCGTATTAATATTCCTTGACTGGAAGACCCACATGTTTTTTGTGTTGCTGAGAATCTGTAAGACAATTAGATAATGAACTTCAAAGTATAGAATGTAGATAACTTTTTAGTATCTGCAACAAATAGGAAATTTCCTTTTGCCATACATCATCATGTTCACATTTATTGGATTGAGGCCCACTTACAGCAACTACAGAGACTGTCAAATATTGGGTACGGGCTGGCTTTTATTGGCTGAAACAACATTTTCTCTGGTACAAAGCTGTTGTGGCATTCTAAAATATTCTGCACCCATTTGCCTAGTAATAGCACTATTTAATACAAGAAAATGTTCAGATAAGTTGGTTGCTTCATGATGCCATATTTATTTAAAAGTTCACGCTGTGGGCCTAATTCAGACCTGATTGTAGTTGTGCAAAATTTTGCACGGATACGATCAGCCACCCTAAAATGCGGGGGTATGCCCTGACATGCGGGGGTACGCCCAGCACATGGCTAGTCCGCCCCGCATGTCTGGCCCTCCCCCCCGCCGCACAGGTGCGATAGCGCATGGTCCTGCGTTGCCCGTACCACGCCCCCAAAACGGTGCATGAACGCCGCCAGCCCGCCCCCTCCCGCCCAGCGAACGCCTCTGCCTGTCAGTCAGGCAGAGGCAATCGCTGGGCTGAGATGCCAATCACATCTCTGGCATGCACATGCGTACTTCGGCGCATATGCAGTTCAAACCTGATCGCCCGCTGTGCGAAAACGCACAGCAGCGATCAGGTCTGAATTAGCCGCTATGTTTCTTCTGACTTATAGTAATCAATAAGCTACCCTGTCTGCAGCAGTATACACTGCAGCACTTGCACCCCTCTCTACATCTCACATAGCAGCAGTGGCGTAAGTTCGTCCCAGTTGCCCGGAGGCAAGATAAATTTTGGTGCCCCCCCCTATTTCCTATATTAAGATAAATAAATGTATGCATGTGTGTGTGTGTAGTGTTCTGAAAAAAAAAAAAAAATATATATATATATATATATATATATATATATATATATATATACTGCATTTATACATTTAATTGACTTTTTTATTTTAAATCACACATTTCTTAGCAGTCATACCCAGGATTAGAACCCATGACCTGTTACACTGACAGCAGACACTTTACTGATGGAGTTATTTGCTCCTGTACGGGAAGCATGAGAATTCTAACTATATGAAGTTATGTGTAATTGTCAGAGAAGTATCTTCATATAGTTAAAATCCCTATATTTCCTATACAGGAGCAAACAGCTTCATCAGTAAGGTGTGTGCTTCCAGTGTAATAGGTTGTGGTTTCTAATCCTGGGTGTGAACCTTGTAAAATGTGTTTATTCAGTATAATAAAGAGGGTGTGATTTGTAAGGTTCAGGGACCAGTGAGGAAGTCGGCCACTATAAAGACAGCGACAGCTATCAATTAACTTAATTCAATGGTGTCACAGAATGGGAGGAGAGGTGCCCCCCTTCAGAGCAGCAGCCCGGCGGCAGATGACTCCGTTGCCTCCCAGAGTTCTGCCTCTGCATAGCAGATATAAGATGTAGCCATAAGGCTAAGTGCACTGCTTTGAATATTACACCCATGGAACATACACAACTTGCCTTCTATCCATTTAACATGCTACAGTCTGCCTCATAGATTGTGCACTCGATGTAATACTACAGTATATGGCAACAATCACAGTAACCTATTGAATGCAGCAGTAGGGCTATTGATCATGCCTGTACATTAAATACTACTGCTGTTGTGGCCATGATTCAATCGGCAGGCTGGGAAAGGGGGGTTTCTGAGCAACCAGCAACCCCCCCGGTGTTTGCCTATGCAACGGCTGGTCGGGCAGTTAGTAAGCTGATGTTGGAAAGTTTACCCATATCCTAGAACTTTTAGGGGTATAATTTATTAACGCCACATACTGCAGCAATGACCAATTAGACATCAGGTGTACATGTCCAGGACAGCAGCTCTGATGACGCCTGTCTCGGGAAAGAAGCCTGCAATAAAGTGGTACCGATCACTATCATTTTACTGCCAGATCTGGCCCTGTGATGGCAGCATATGTGCAGGACAAAATTGCAATACCTGGGAGGGGATGAGCATGCGGCAGTGCTCACCCCAATAAAGTTAGAACAGCTTTCTGGAACTTGGTAAATTGCCACAGACCTATCCGACTACTTAAACTTCCGAGAGGAATGGAGTATTGCGGGGTTAAAAACCAGAAGTGACTATACGTCTTTTCCGGGGCACACTTTGAATAATGATAATGATATTTTAAAATTTTACTTTTATTATATTACACTTAAGAGGAGAGGAACAGACGTGAGTGTACATAGATTTAGGTATAGATACGAGATTAGGTGATTAATTAACTTTAAGCGGAAATATAATTTTCCTTGTATGAATTTGATAATTAATCCGTACATTAGGAAATAATTAAAGAAAAAAGGTTGCTCACTTAGGCTCAGGGAGTACCCCAATATTATGTGAAACCTCAATTGCGTAAGTGGTTTTTGATTATCCGAGTGTCAGAATCAATTCTGTGTGAAAGAGTAAAACACATACAGTGCCTCGTATTCTCTGGTGGTCTCCCATCCAGGTACTAACCAGGCCCGACAGTGCATAGCTTCCAAGATCAGATGAGATTGGGCACTTAAACTGCCCCCATACCTGTATCATGCAGAAAAAGCTGTTTCCAAATAGTGTTACTTTTAATAGCCCCATAGTTTTACAGTGCTCACTGCTCGTCTACCACTTAGGGGTAGCTCCTGGTCAACCTGAGCCTGCTTCCATCTGCAGCTATCCTAGGATAACCACTTCAATGGCCTCCTGCTATAACTGTCCACTAATCTGGGATCAATTAACGCCACAGAGTTCATTTGTTTTGTAGTGGGTCTTTATTAGTTGCTGTATATTCTCCATTTATTTACTTGATAATGACTCTTTAAATTACAATAAACACAAAAAAAAACTGATTTTATCTGGTGTGCACGTGTGAAATTACTGCTGTTATTTTGGTGCATATCGATGTCACTATGCTGCTGCTGTCACTAGACCCTTTTGTGGTGGGCTTCCAGTTAGGCACAGCATCCCTTTTATGAGAAAATGCTGTTTTGCTGTCTGTTTATGTTTTATACATTGCACTAACTATACGCAGAAAGCTCATGCAAGTCATATCAGTATAAAATACACATTTATCACTTACTTATTAAGGGGTTATCCAATTAGCTGTGCACAGAAAAAAACAGACATTTAATGTGATTTTTGCCCGATACTCACTTTCAGGCTATTCAATTATAGCCTGTTTTTTCCATGTGAAAAATTGCCCATTCAACCAAAAACACACAGGTTTCGCTAAAAGCCGCAGACAGATGTATTTTCACTTCAGCCTTCGCGGAAAAAATGGCAGGCGAAACCAAATCCCCCGGTAAACGCTGGTATTGGGGCTAATAGGATAGCCCTGGACGAGTCAATTAGCCGCGGTATATTATGGTGACTGATTGGATACCACCCTCAGTATGACCAGAGACCTCTTACATGCTGTTTCAAAATGAGTGTTTAATGCCCCCTTCATTGTTGTGTTTTTTTTTTGTTTGTTTTTTTGGGGGGGGGGGGGGTTGGGAAATTTAACATCTGCACAGATTGATTGAATGTTTTGGTTAAAAAAAAGGGGGTTCTAGTTATACAAGCTAAAATTAAGTTATGATTGGGGCCCTATAGATTATTACATAACAGGCTTCATTTCATTTTTTATTCTTAATTTTGAGAGCTCACAAGTGTAGCCAAAACCAATTACTGTACAGTGAGCCATTTTTGCAGTTAGACTGAACGATTACCATAGTAGACAATACAATACATATAGGATGTGATGAGAAGCTGCTGAGCTATGTTTTGGAAAGGGTTGTTGTCCTCACCTCCTCCCTACCACATATACCCCTTTCACACCGCAGCTTGTACCCGGTAATTTGCAGTTTTTACTGGCTTCCTAAACGGTTCGAGCTGCGATGTGAAAGGGTCACCTTCAATTTATAGTTTACAAAATACCGGTATTTTGAAACGGTAAAAAAGCAGGGTCCTACCCGTTTCAGACCCGTTTAATTGTGCAGTGTGAAAGGGTCTGAAACGGTATTTGCAAGCCCCAGAAGGTGATAGGCTGTCTCCATGTGTGATCTCACCAGGCAGAAGCAGGAAATAAACATTTAAAATGACAACCACTGTTTTGTATGGGTGAAACGGGTTCAGTGTGAAATGTACCAAAACGGTAATGAAATGGTAATATACTGGTTACAACATGCGATGTGAAGGGGGTTTAACTGCTCAGACCCGTTTAAAGAACCGTTTCAAAAGCAGGTTTTGCGATGTGAAAGCAGCAATAGTGTACTGTGGGCCTGATTCATTCCCGGACACAATAGGTGCATCGGTCGCTACTGACCAATGTTCACATTAGAGATGAGCGGGTTCGGTTTCTCTGAATCCGAACCCGCCAGAACTTCATGTTTTTTTTCACGGGTCCGAGCGACTCGGATCTTCCCGCCTTGCTCGGTTAACCCGAGCGCGCCCGAACGTCATCATGACGCTGTCGGATTCTCGCGAGGCTCGGATTCTATCGCGAGACTCGGATTCTATATAAGGAGCCGCGCGTCGCCGCCATTTTCACACGTGCATTGAGATTGATAGGGAGAGGACGTGGCTGGCGTCCTCTCCGTTTAGAATAGATTAGAGAGACACTTGATTTACTAATTTTGGGGAGCATTAGGAGTACTCAGTACAGTGCAGAGTTTTGCTGATAGTGACCAGTGACCACCAGTTTTATTTATAATCCGTTCTCTGCCTGAAAAAAGCGATACACAGCACACAGTGACTCAGTCACATACCATATCTGTGTGCACTGCTCAGGCTCAGGCCAGTGTGCTGCATCATCTATTATCTATATATAATATTATATATATCTGTCTGACTGCTCAGCTCACACAGCTTATAATTGTGGGGGAGACTGGGGAGCACTACTGCAGTGCCAGTTATAGGTTATAGCAGGAGCCAGGAGTACATAATATATTATATAGTGAGTGACCACCAGACACACAGTGCAGTTTATTTAATATATCCGTTCTCTGCCTGAAAAAAGCGATACACACAGTGACTCAGTCAGTCACATACCATATCTGTGTGCACTGCTCAGGCTCAGGCCAGTGTGCTGCATCATCTATATATATTATATATCTGTCTGACTGCTCAGCTCACACAGCTTATAATTGTGGGGGAGACTGGGGAGCACTACTGCAGTGCCAGTTATAGGTTATAGCAGGAGCCAGGAGTACATAATATTATATTAAAATTAAACAGTGCACACTTTTGCTGCAGGAGTGCCACTGCCAGTGTGACTAGTGACCAGTGACCTGACCACCAGTATATATAATATTAGTAGTATACTATCTCTTTATCAACCAGTCTATATATTAGCAGCAGACACAGTACAGTGCGGTAGTTCACGGCTGTGGCTACCTCTGTGTCGGCACTCGGCAGCCCGTCCATAATTGTATATACCACCTAACCGTGGTTTTTTTTTCTTTCTTTATACATACATACTAGTTACGAGTATACTATCTCTTTATCAACCAGTCTATATTAGCAGCAGACACAGTACAGTGCGGTAGTTCACGGCTGTGGCTACCTCTGTGTCGGCACTCGGCAGCCCGTCCATAATTGTATATACCACCTAACCGTGGTTTTTTTTTCTTTCTTTATACATACATACTAGTTACGAGTATACTATCTCTTTATCAACCAGTCTATATATTAGCAGCAGACACAGTACAGTGCGGTAGTTCACGGCTGTGGCTACCTCTGTGTCGGCACTCGGCAGCCCGTCCATAATTGTATATACCACCTAACCGTGGTTTTTTTTTCTTTCTTTATACATACATACTAGTTACGAGTATACTATCTCTTTATCAACCAGTCTATATTAGCAGCAGACACAGTACAGTGCGGTAGTTCACGGCTGTGGCTACCTCTGTGTCGGCACTCGGCAGCCCGTCCATAATTGTATATACCACCTAACCGTGGTTTTTTTTTCTTTCTTTATACATACATACTAGTTACGAGTATACTATCTCTTTATCAACCAGTCTATATTAGCAGCAGACACAGTACAGTGCGGTAGTTCACGGCTGTGGCTACCTCTGTGTCGGCACTCGGCAGCCCGTCCATAATTGTATATACCACCTAACCGTGGTTTTTTTTTCTTTCTTTATACATACATACTAGTTACGAGTATACTATCTCTTTATCAACCAGTCTATATATTAGCAGCAGACACAGTACAGTGCGGTAGTTCACGGCTGTGGCTACCTCTGTGTCGGCACTCGGCAGCCCGTCCATAATTGTATATACCACCTAACCGTGGTTTTTTTTTCTTTCTTTATACATACATACTAGTTACGAGTATACTATCTCTTTATCAACCAGTCTATATTAGCAGCAGACACAGTACAGTGCGGTAGTTCACGGCTGTGGCTACCTCTGTGTCGGCACTCGGCAGCCCGTCCATAATTGTATATACCACCTAACCGTGTTTTTTTTTTCTTTCTTTATACATACATACTAGTTACGAGTATACTATCTCTTTATCAACCAGTCTATATATTAGCAGCAGACACAGTACAGTGCGGTAGTTCACGGCTGTGGCTACCTCTGTGTCGGCACTCGGCAGCCCGTCCATAATTGTATATACCACCTAACCGTGGTTTTTTTTTCTTTCTTTATACATACATACTAGTTACGAGTATACTATCTCTTTATCAACCAGTCTATATTAGCAGCAGACACAGTACAGTGCGGTAGTTCACGGCTGTGGCTACCTCTGTGTCGGCACTCGGCAGCCCGTCCATAATTGTATATACCACCTAACCGTGGTTTTTTTTTCTTTCTTTATACATACATACTAGTTACGAGTATACTATCTCTTTATCAACCAGTCTATATTAGCAGCAGACACAGTACAGTGCGGTAGTTCACGGCTGTGGCTACCTCTGTGTCGGCACTCGGCAGCCCGTCCATAATTGTATATACCACCTAACCGTGGTTTTTTTTTCTTTCTTTATACATACATACTAGTTACGAGTATACTATCTCTTTATCAACCAGTCTATATATTAGCAGCAGACACAGTACAGTGCGGTAGTTCACGGCTGTGGCTACCTCTGTGTCGGCACTCGGCAGCCCGTCCATAATTGTATATACCACCTAACCGTGGTTTTTTTTTCTTTCTTTATACATACATACTAGTTACGAGTATACTATCTCTTTATCAACCAGTCTATATATTAGCAGCAGACACAGTACAGTGCGGTAGTTCACGGCTGTGGCTACCTCTGTGTCGGCACTCGGCAGCCCGTCCATAATTGTATACTAGTATCCAATCCATCCATCTCCATTGTTTACCTGAGGTGCCTTTTAGTTGTGCCTATTAAAATATGGAGAACAAAAATGTTGAGGTTCCAAAATTAGGGAAAGATCAAGATCCACTTCCACCTCGTGCTGAAGCTGCTGCCACTAGTCATGGCCGAGACGATGAAATGCCAGCAACGTCGTCTGCCAAGGCCGATGCCCAATGTCATAGTACAGAGCATGTCAAATCCAAAACACCAAATATCAGTAAAAAAAGGACTCCAAAACCTAAAATAAAATTGTCGGAGGAGAAGCGTAAACTTGCCAATATGCCATTTACCACACGGAGTGGCAAGGAACGGCTGAGGCCCTGGCCTATGTTCATGGCTAGTGGTTCAGCTTCACATGAGGATGGAAGCACTCAGCCTCTCGCTAGAAAAATGAAAAGACTCAAGCTGGCAAAAGCAGCACAGCAAAGAACTGTGCATTCTTCGAAATCCCAAATCCACAAGGAGAGTCCAATTGTGTCGGTTGCGATGCCTGACCTTCCCAACACTGGACGTGAAGAGCATGCGCCTTCCACCATTTGCACGCCCCCTGCAAGTGCTGGAAGGAGCACCCGCAGTCCAGTTCCTGATAGTCAGATTGAAGATGTCAGTGTTGAAGTACACCAGGATGAGGAGGATATGGGTGTTGCTGGCGCTGGGGAGGAAATTGACCAGGAGGATTCTGATGGTGAGGTGGTTTGTTTAAGTCAGGCACCCGGGGAGACACCTGTTGTCCGTGGGAGGAATATGGCCGTTGACATGCCAGGTGAAAATACCAAAAAAATCAGCTCTTCGGTGTGGAGGTATTTCACCAGAAATGCGGACAACAGGTGTCAAGCCGTGTGTTCCCTTTGTCAAGCTGTAATAAGTAGGGGTAAGGACGTTAACCACCTCGGAACATCCTCCCTTATACGTCACCTGCAGCGCATTCATAATAAGTCAGTGACAAGTTCAAAAACTTTGGGTGACAGCGGAAGCAGTCCACTGACCAGTAAATCCCTTCCTCTTGTAACCAAGCTCACGCAAACCACCCCACCAACTCCCTCAGTGTCAATTTCCTCCTTCCCCAGGAATGCCAATAGTCCTGCAGGCCATGTCACTGGCAATTCTGACGAGTCCTCTCCTGCCTGGGATTCCTCCGATGCATCCTTGCGTGTAACGCCTACTGCTGCTGGCGCTGCTGTTGTTGCCGCTGGGAGTCGATGGTCATCCCAGAGGGGAAGTCGTAAGCCCACTTGTACTACTTCCAGTAAGCAATTGACTGTTCAACAGTCCTTTGCGAGGAAGATGAAATATCACAGCAGTCATCCTACTGCAAAGCGGATAACTGAGGCCTTGGCATCCTGGGTGGTGAGAAACGTGGTTCCGGTATCCATCATTACTGCAGAGCCAACTAGAGACTTGTTGGAGGTACTGTGTCCCCGGTACCAAATACCATCTAGGTTCCATTTCTCTAGGCAGGCGATACCGAAAATGTACACAGACCTCAGAAAAAGAGTCACCAGTGTCCTAAAAAATGCAGCTGTACCCAATGTCCACTTAACCACGGACATGTGGACAAGTGGAGCAGGGCAGGGTCAGGACTATATGACTGTGACAGCCCACTGGGTAGATGTATGGACTCCCGCCGCAAGAACAGCAGCGGCGGCACCAGTAGCAGCATCTCGCAAACGCCAACTCTTTCCTAGGCAGGCTACGCTTTGTATCACCGGTTTCCAGAATACGCACACAGCTGAAAACCTCTTACGGCAACTGAGGAAGATCATCGCGGAATGGCTTACCCCAATTGGACTCTCCTGTGGATTTGTGGCATCGGACAACGCCAGCAATATTGTGTGTGCATTAAATATGGGCAAATTCCAGCACGTCCCATGTTTTGCACATACCTTGAATTTGGTGGTGCAGAATTTTTTTAAAAACGACAGGGGCGTGCAAGAGATGCTGTCGGTGGCCAGAAGATTTGCGGGACACTTTCGGCGTACAGGCACCACGTACAGAAGACTGGAGCACCACCAAAAACTACTGAACCTGCCCTGCCATCATCTGAAGCAAGAAGTGGTAACGAGGTGGAATTCAACCCTCTATATGCTTCAGAGGTTGGAGGAGCAGCAAAAGGCCATTCAAGCCTATACAATTGAGCACGATATAGTAGGTGGAATGCACCTGTCTCAGGCGCAGTGGAGAATGATTTCAACGTTGTGCAAGGTTCTGATGCCCTTTGAACTTGCCACACGTGAAGTCAGTTCAGACACTGCCAGCCTGAGTCAGGTCATTCCCCTCATCAGGCTTTTGCAGAAGAAGCTGGAGGCATTGAAGAAGGAGCTAAAAGGGAGCGATTCCGCTAGGCATGTGGGACTTGTGGATGCAGCCCTTAATTCGCTTAACAAGGATTCACGGGTGGTCAATCTGTTGAAATCAGAGCACTACATTTTGGCCACCGTGCTCGATCCTAGATTTAAAGCCTACCTTGGATCTCTCTTTCCGGCAGACACAGGTCTGCTGGGGTTGAAAGACCTGCTGGTGACAAAATTGTGAAGTCAAGCGGAACGCGACCTGTCAACATCTCCTCCTTCACATTCTCCCGCAACTGGGGGTGCGAGGAAAAGGCTCAGAATTCCGAGCCCACCCGCTGGCGGTGATGCAGGGCAGTCTGGAGCGACTGCTGATGCTGACATCTGGTCCGGACTTAAGGACCAGACAACGATTACGGACATGTCGTCTACTGTCACTGCATATGATTCTCTCAACATTGATAGAATGGTGGAGGATTATATGAGTGACCGCATCCAAGTAGGCACGTCACACAGTCCGTACTTATACTGGCAGGAAAAAGAGGCAATTTGGAGGCCCTTGCACAAACTGGCTTTATTCTACCTAAGTTGCCCTCCCACAAGTGTGTACTCCGAAAGAGTGTTTAGTGCCGCCGCTCACCTTGTCAGCAATCGGCGTACGAGGTTACATCCAGAAAATGTGGAGAAGATGATGTTCATTAAAATGAATTATAATCAATTCCTCCGCGGAGACATTGACCAGCAGCAATTGCCTCCACAAAGTACACAGGGAGCTGAGATGGTGGATTCCAGTGGGGACGAATTGATAATCTGTGAGGAGGGGGATGTACACGGTGATATATCGGAGGGTGAAGATGAGGTGGACATCTTGCCTCTGTAGAGCCAGTTTGTGCAAGGAGAGATTAATTGCTTCTTTTTTGGGGGGGGGTCCAAACCAACCCGTCATATCAGTCACAGTCGTGTGGCAGACCCTGTCACTGAAATGATGGGTTGGTTAAAGTGTGCATGTCCTGTTTTGTTTATACAACATAAGGGTGGGTGGGAGGGCCCAAGGACAATTCCATCTTGCACCTCTTTTTTCTTTTCTTTTTCTTTGCATCATGTGCTGATTGGGGAGGGTTTTTTGGAAGGGACATCCTGCGTGACACTGCAGTGCCACTCCTAGATGGGCCCGGTGTTTGTGTCGGCCACTAGGGTCGCTAATCTTACTCACACAGTCAGCTACCTCATTGCGCCTCTTTTTTTCTTTGCGTCATGTGCTGTTTGGGGAGGGTTTTTTGGAAGGGACATCCTGCGTGACACTGCAGTGCCACTCCTAGATGGGCCCGGTGTTTGTGTCGGCCACTAGGGTCGCTAATCTTACTCACACAGCTACCTCATTGCGCCTCTTTTTTTCTTTGCGTCATGTGCTGTTTGGGGAGGGTTTTTTGGAAGGGACATCCTGCGTGACACTGCAGTGCCACTCCTAGATGGGCCCGGTGTTTGTGTCGGCCACTAGGGTCGCTAATCTTACTCACACAGCTACCTCATTGCGCCTCTTTTTTTCTTTGCGTCATGTGCTGTTTGGGGAGGGTTTTTTGGAAGGGCCATCCTGCGTGACACTGCAGTGCCACTCCTAGATGGGCCCGGTGTTTGTGTCGGCCACTAGGGTCGCTAATCTTACTCACACAGCTACCTCATTGCGCCTCTTTTTTTCTTTGCGTCATGTGCTGTTTGGGGAGGGTTTTTTGGAAGGGACATCCTGCGTGACACTGCAGTGCCACTCCTAGATGGGCCCGGTGTTTGTGTCGGCCACTAGGGTCGCTTATCTTACTCACACAGCGACCTCAGTGCAAATTTTAGGACTAAAAATAATATTGTGAGGTGTGAGGTATTCAGAATAGACTGAAAATGAGTGTAAATTATGGTTTTTGAGGTTAATAATACTTTGGGATCAAAATGACCCCCAAATTCTATGATTTAAGCTGTTTTTTAGTGTTTTTTGAAAAAAACACCCGAATCCAAAACACACCCGAATCCGACAAAAAAAATTCGGTGAGGTTTTGCCAAAACGCGTTCGAACCCAAAACACGGCCGCGGAACCGAACCCAAAACCAAAACACAAAACCCGAAAAATTTCAGGCGCTCATCTCTAGTTCACATGGGGATTCTCAGATGGCTGATTCCTGCCCTGTGGTCGCGATGGTGATCCATTGACAGCGGCCTTCACTTTTTCCCTACCCTAACACCATGCTTGCCTACCTGACCCTCTCCATGAGGGAGAAAATGCTCTGTTCCTGGGCTTTCCTGGTAATGTATGATTGCCATCACCTGTGGTGAGCTAGTTAATTGAAAGGTGTTTCACCACAGGTGATGGCAATCATACATTACCAGGAAAGTCCAGGAAAAGAGCATTTTCTCCCTCATGGAGAGGGTCAGGGAGGCAAGTATGCCTAACACTCCCTTCTGGGCACCTAACCCTCCCTGGTGGTGCCTAACCCTAACCTCCTCTTCTATGTACCTATCCCTCCCTCCCCGGTTCCTAACCCTAAACTCCTCTTCTATTTCCCTAATCCTCCCTCCCCGATCCCTAACCTTCCCGACCCTTCTCCCTAACCCCCCTTGTCCTGCCTAAACCTAACCTCCCCCCACGGGCGGAAGCCAACGCGTCCCACTGTGAAGACTATAGGGATACCGGCTGTCGGTAATGTGAAGCCAGCATCCCGATCAGCGTCTGTATGTGGACGCCGGCGTTGCGTCGTCCCTCGAGATCCCGGCGTCTGTATATTGACCGCTTCCCCTCCATGAGTGCTTCTATAGAGCTTCATTATATTCCACTGAGCAGTGACACGTATGAACACTGCAGTCAATTTTCAAATTCTGCAAATTGAGCACTTGTCAAATAAAATCTGCATACAGGTCCATGTACTTACATTATTTTCTCACAGCAGCATTAAATAACGTTCAGCTACAGACACCAGTGGAGCTCGGTTATTACTAACAGCCTAACTCCCGCTAATCATACGGCCGGTGAGATCAACAGCTTGTTAAGGATTAGAACGTTTTCATAAGACAGGGCCCTAGGTCCCGTTCACTTGGAAACATACAAAGCCACAAATAGCTGGTGAATTGCCGGCATGTGGTGGGAGAACAGACTTGAACTATTTCTATTGGAAATTTCAGGTGGTAGATTTGATTTAGCACAGTTTTCTTTATCCCTCCTCATAATTAATATTTTGTAGTTTTCACATCTCTGTGTATGTTGGCAGAAGAGCAAAAGGAGTGTGTGTAACAAGATAGCCTTTTTATAAATGAATGTGGCCAGAGATTCCACTGCTCGCGGTGAGTCACGGAGAAACACATTTCTGCGCGTTTTACCATGTATCATCTGTACAGTGTTTATTTTCTCAGATGTATCTTTATTTTGCTGCTCCTTTTTCTGCTATAGTAATTAGAAACCCACCCTGAAGGTATTTGCAGCAATCAACTAATTGTTCTGTGCAAAAATGTTTAAGGCATCTGCTCTGTATAGAAGTGATAGCCTACAGGCATATGGTCCACATCAGCTGGGGTTATACAGACTCGTATAGGGTCCTTTCTTACCCACTTACTTACATTTTATTTGCTTAGGATCTGTATATTTCTCCTTTTTATTTTCTTAGCAGTATATATATATATATATATATATATATATATATATATAAAATTATTATTTTTTTAATTAAAGCTTAATGGGCCTACAGTATTAATGTACCCCCCAAAACTTTTTTACTTTTCCCAGAGGCAGGAGTTGTATTTTTGGTCCCGTTTACCATGAAAGTCATGCTGCGACAGCACATCCAATAAGAAGTTGTCCCAGTGGCAGCAGCAAAGGAATGGATGTCCAGGGTTCTGACCCAGTGTCTTTATTTCTCATGTGTGTCCAGGGACATAGAGAACTTTGTAGGCCCCATAACAACATTATGAAGGGGCCTCTGTTAAAATGCTTCTAGAGAGACACCTCTCCGCAGCAGTTGTTCTATTTGTGGCCCATAAGTGTCCTAGTATATTTTCTGAGCCATAGTAGTGCCTTAGATAATGTTATTCCCCATAGTAGAGCCCTAGTCCACGTTATGTCACATTGTAGGGCTGCCAGTACACATTATGCAACACAGGACCCCCAATTTACATTATTACATAGTGTCCCCAGTTCAAATTATGCCACACTACAGTGCACCATTTCATATTATGTAACATTATAACGTTCCCCAGTTCATTTTATACCACATTACAATGAGCAGGTCCAGGGGTGTAACTGGATCTATTGTATGCTTCAAAGGAAACATTTGCAAGGGCCCCACGTAACATACAATGGTTAAAAATGTATCTAGCATACTGTACGGATGTAGCCACGCTCATCTAGCTTGGCTACATCTGTCAGGATTACGGTTTTGGTCTCCTGAGCGCCGGAGTCCCGACAGCCAGTAAATTAACTGCATTAACTGCATCCTGTCCAGTATATGTAACCCCACCCACAGTATAACAGTCCAGTATATGTAACCCCACCCACAGTATAACAGTACATTATATGTAACCCCACCCACAGTATAACAGTCCACTATATGTAACCCCACCCACAGTATAACAGTCCACTATATGTAACCCCACCCACAGTATAACAGTCCATTATATGTAACCCCATTCACAGTATAACAGTCCACTATATGTAACCCCACCCACAGTATACAGTGGTTTTTGTTTTAAAGAGGGAGCACTACGGCTCAATATTTCAGTCAAATAACAGGGACAGCTTGTTGTCTTCAGAAGAGACATTGTTGTGAGGATAGCAGACAGTATGTCCAAGATAAACCTGTTTTTCTCTAACGTCCTAAGTGGATGCTGGGGACTCCGTAAGGACCATGGGGAATAGCGGCTCCGCAGGAGACTGGGCACATCTAAAGAAAGCTTTAGGACTATCTGGTGTGCACTGGCTCCTCCCCCCATGACCCTCCTCCAAGCCTCAGTTAGATCTTTGTGCCCGAACGAGAAGGGTGCACACTAGGGGCTCTCCTGAGCTTCTTAGTGAAAGTTTTAGTTTAGGTTTTTTATTTTCAGTGAGACCTGCTGGCAACAGGCTCACTGCATCGAGGGACTAAGGGGAGAAGAAGCGAACTCACCTGCGTGCAGAGTGGATTGGGTTTCTTAGGCTACTGGACATTAGCTCCAGAGGGACGATCACAGGCCCAGCCATGGATGGGTCCCAGAGCCGCGCCGCCGGCCCCCTTACAGAGCCAGAAGGCAGAAGAGGTCCGGAAAATCGGCGGCAGAAGACGTCCTGTCTTCAACAAGGTAGCGCACAGCACTGCAGCTGTGCGCCATTGCTCTCAGCACACTTCACACTCCGGTCACTGAGGGTGCAGGGCGCTGGGGGGGGGGGCGCCCTGAGACGCAATAAAAACACCTTGGATGGCAAAAAATGCATCACATATAGCTCCTGGGCTATATGGATGCATTTAACCCCTGCCAGAATACATATAAAAACGGGAGATAAGGCCGCCGATAAGGGGGCGGAGCCTATCTCCTCAGCACACTGGCGCCATTTTCCCTCACAGCTCCGTTGGAGGGAAGCTCCCTGGCTCTCCCCTGCAGTCACTACACTACAGAAAGGGTTAAAAAAGAGAGGGGGGGCACTAATTACGCGCAGTATTAAAAGCTATAAGGGGAAAAACACTTATATAAGGTTATCCCTGTATATATATAGCGCTCTGGTGTGTGCTGGCAAACTCTCCCTCTGTCTCCCCAAAGGGCTAGTGGGGTCCTGTCCTCTATCAGAGCATTCCCTGTGTGTGTGCTGTATGTCGGTACGTTTGTGTCGACATGTATGAGGAGAAAAATGATGTGGAGACGGAGCAGATTGCCTGTAATAGTGATGTCACCCCCTAGGGGGTCGACACCTGAGTGGATGAACTGTTGGAAGGAATTACGTGACAGTGTCAGCTCTGTATAAAAGACAGTGGTTGACATGAGACAGCCGGCTACTCAGCTTGTGCCTGTCCAGACGTCTCATAGGCCGTCAGGGGCTCTAAAGCGCCCGTTACCTCAGATGGCAGATATAGACGCCGACACGGATACTGACTCCAGTGTCGACGGTGAAGAGACAAATGTGACTTCCAGTAGGGCCACACGTTACATGATTGAGGCAATGAAAAATGTTTTACACATTTCTGATAATACAAGTACCACCAAAAAGGGGTATTATGTTCGGTGTGGAAAAACTACCTGTAGTTTTCCTGAATCTGAGAAATTAAATGAGGTGTGTGATGATGCGTGGTTTTTCCCCGATAACAACTGATAATTTCTAAAATGTTATTGGCATTATGTCCTTTCCCGCCAGAGGTTAGGGTGCGTTGGGAAACACCCCCTAGGGTGGATAAAGCGCTCACACGCTTGTAAGGGCTCTACCCTCTCCTGAGATGGCCGCCCTTAAGGATCCTGCTGATAGAAAGCAGGAGGGTATCCTAAAATGTATTTACACACATACTGGTGTTATACTGCGACCAGCAATCGCCTCAGCCTGGATGTGCAGTGCTGGGTTGGCGTGGTCGGATTCCCTGACTGAAAATATTGATACCCTAGATAGGGACAGTATATTTTTGCCTATAGAGCATTTAAAAGATGCATTTCTATATATGCGTGATGCACAGCGGAATATGTGCCGACTGGCATCAAGTCTAAGTGCGTTGTCCATTTCTACCAGTAGAGGGTTATGGACACGTCAGTGGTCAGGTGATGCGTATTCCAAACGGCATTTGGAAGTATTGCCCTATTAAGAGGAGGAGTTATTTGGGGTCGGTCTTTCAGACCTGGTGGCCACGGCAACAGCTGGGAAATCCACGTTTGTACCCCAGGTCGCCTCTCAACATGAGAAGACGCCGTATTATCAGGCGCAGTCTTTTCATGGACAAGCGGGCAAAAGGTTCCTCATTTCTGCCCCGTGACAGAGGGAGAGGAAAAAGGCTACAGAAATCAGCCAGTTCCCAGGAACAGAAACCCTCTCCCGCCTCTGCCAAGCCCTCAGTATGACGCTGGGGCTTTACAAGCAGAATCAGGCACGGTGGGGGGCCCGTCTCAATGAATTTCAGCGCGCAGTGGGCTCACTCGCAAGTAGACCCCTGGATCCTTCAGGTGATATCTCAGGGGTACAAATTAGAATTCGAGACGTCTCCCCCTCGCCGTTTCCTAAAGTCGGCTTTACCGATGTCTCCTTCTGACAGGGAGACAGTTTTGGAAGCCATTCACAAGCTGTATTCCCAGCAGGTGATAATCAAGGTACCCCTCCTGCAACAGGGAACGGGGTATTATTCCACACTGTTGTGGTACCGAAGCCGGACGGCTCGGTGAGACCGATTCTAAATCTAAAATCTTTGAACACTTACATACAGAGGTTCAAATTCAAGATTGAGTCACTCAGAGCAGTGATTGCGAACCTGGAAGAAGGGGACTACATGATGTCTCGGGACATCAAGGATGCTTACCTTCAAGTCAAAATTTACCCTTCTCACCAAGGGTACCTCAGGTTTATGGTACAGAACTGTCACTATCAGTTCAGACGCTGCCGTATGGATGGTCCACGGCACCCCGGGTCTTTACCAAGGTAATGGCCGAAATGATGATATTCCTTCGAAGTAAGGGAATTTTAGTTATCCCTTACTTGGACGATTCCCTGATAAGGGTAAGATCCAGGGAACAGTTGGAGGTCGGTGTAGCACTATCTCAGGTAGTGTTGCGGCAGCACGATTGGATTCTCAATATTCCAAAATCGCAGCTGGTTCTGACGACTTGTCTTCTGTTCCTAGGGATGATCCTGGACACAGTCCAGAAAAGGGTGTTTCTCCCGGAAGAGAAAGCCAGGGAGTTATCCGAGCTAGTCAGGAACCTCCTAAAACCGAGCCAAGTCTCAGTGCATCAATTCACAAGGGTTCTGGGTAAAATGGTGGCTTCCTACGAAGCAATCCCATTCGGCAGATTCCACGCAAGAACTTTCCAGTGGGACCTGCTGGACAAATGGTCCGGGTCGCATCTTCAGATGCATCAGCGGATAACCCTGTCACCAAGGACAAGGGTGTCCCTCCTGTGGTGGTTGCAGAGTGCTCATCTTCTAGAGGGCCGCAGATTCGGCATTCAGGACTGGGTCCTGGTGACCACGGATGCCAGCCTGCGAGGCTGGGGAGCAGTCACACAGGGAAGGAATATCCAGGGCTTATGGTCAAGCCTGGAGACATCACTTCACATAAATATCCTGAAGCTAAGGGCCATTTACAATGCTCTAAGCTTAGCAAGACCTCTGCTTCAAGGTCAGCCGGTGTTGATCCAGTCGGACAACATCACGGCAGTCACCCACGTAAACAGACAGGGTGGCACAAGAAGCAGGAGGGCAATGGCAGAAGCTGCAAGGATTCTTCGCTGGGCGGAAAATCATGTGATAGCACTGTCAGCAGTATTCATTCCGGGAGTGGACAACTGGGAAGCAGGCTTCCTCAGCACGACCTCCACCCGGGAGAGTGGGGACTTCACCAGGAAGTCTTCCACATGATAAACCGTTGGGAAAAACTCGACAGGTATTGCGCCAGGTCAAGGGACCCTCAGGCAATAGCTGTAGACGCTCTGGTAACACCGTGGGTGTACCAGTCAGTGTATGTGTTCCCTCCTCTGCCTCTCATACCCAAGGTACTGAGATTGATAAGAAGGAGAGGAGTAAGCACTATATTCGTGGCTCCGGATTGGCCAAGAAGGACTTGGTAACCGGAACTTCAAGAGATGCTCACGGAGGATCCGTGGCCTCTACCTCTAAGAAGGGACCTGCTCCAGCAAGGACCCTGTCTGTTCCAAGACTTACCGCAGCTGCGTTTGACGGCATGGCGGTTGAACGCCGGATCCTGAAGGAAAAAAGGCATTCCGGATGAAGTCATCCCTATCCTGATCAAAGCCAGGAAGGATGTAACCGCAAAACATTATCACCGCATTTGGCGAAAATATGTTGCGTGGTGCGAGGCCAGTAAGGCCCGACGGAGGAAATTCAACTGGGTCGATTCCTACATTTCCTGCAAACAGGAGTGTCTATGGGCCTGAAATTGGGGTCCATTAAGGTTCAAATTCGGCCCTGTCAATTTTCTTCCAAAAAGAACTAGCTTCAGTCCCTAAAGTTCAGACGTTTGTAAAAGGGGTACTGCATATACAGCCTCCTTTTGTGCCTCCAGTGGCACCTTGGTATCTCAATGTAGTTTTTGGGTTCCAAAAGTCACATTGGTTTGAACCACTTAAATCTGTGGAGTTAAAATATCTCACATGGAAAGTGGTCATGCTGTTGGCCCTGGCCTGGGCCAGGCGCGTGTCAGAATTGGCGGCTTTATCCTGTAAAAGCCCTTATCTGATTTTCCATTCGGACAGGGTGGAATTGAGGACTCGTCCTCAGTTTCTCCCTAAGGTGGTTTCAGCGTTTCATCTGAACCAACCTATTGTGGTGCCTGCGGCTACTAGGGACTTGGAGGACTCCAAGTTGCTAGACGTTGTCAGGGCCCTGAAAATATATGTTTCCAGGACGGCTGGAGTCAAGAAATCTGACTCGCTGTTTATCCTGTATGCACCCAACAAGCTGGGTGCTCCTGCTTCTAAGCAGACTATTGCTCGTTGGATTTGTAGTACAATTCAGCTTGCACATTCTGTGGCAGGCCTGCCACAGCCAAAAATCTGTAAATGCCCACTCCACAAGGAAGGTGGGCTCATCTTGGGCGGCTGCCCGAGGGGTCTCGGCTTTACAACTTTGCCGAGCAGCTACTTGGTCAGGAGCAAATACGTTTGTAAAATTCTACAAAATTGATACCCTGGCTGAGGAGGACCTGGAGTTCTCTCATTTGGTGCTGCAGAGTCATCCGCACTCTCCCGCCCGTTTGGGAGCTTTGGTATAATCCCCATGGTCCTTACGGAGTCCCCAGCATCCACTTAGGACGTTAGAGAAAATAAGAATTTACTTACCGATAATTCTATTTCTCGTAGTCCGTAGTGGATGCTGGGCGCCCATCCCAAGTGCGGATTGTCTGCAATACTGGTACATAGTTATTATTGTTACCAAAAAATCGGGTTATTGCTGTAGTGAGCCATCTTTTCTAGAGGCTCCTCTGTTATCATGCTGTTAACTGGGTTCAGATCACAAGTTGTACGGTGTGATTGGTGTGGCTGGTATGAGTCTTACCCGGGATTCAAAATCCTTCCTTATTGTGTACGCTCGTCCGGGCACAGTATCCTAACTGAGGCTTGGAGGAGGGTCATGGGGGGAGGAGCCAGTGCACACCAGATAGTCCTAAAGCTTTCTTTAGATGTGCCCAGTCTCCTGCGGAGCCGCTATTCCCCATGGTCCTTACGGAGTCCCCAGCATCCACTACGGACTACGAGAAATAGAATTATCGGTAAGTAAATTCTTATTTTCTCTGTATATGCTTTAGATTTGTTTTGTGTTATTTGCAAAGTTTAAGTTCTAGAACTAAATATGTCACAATGCAGAAAGCGATTGCAATAGGACAGTGGTTCTCTCATACTGTGTGCCTAGCCCAGGACACTTGCGGGGTGCCTCGGATTGGTGTCCAAGAACAATTACAGTTATTTATGGTCAATGTAATAGACAAAACCAGTGCTGGTGGCTGACAGCCATAAATATGCGTCTCTCACCACATAACTGAGGATGACATATAAACACAATTTGCTCAAATTACTATTTGTTTCTGAATAAGAAACTTTTGGCCTAGGTGTCGCATGAAAAAAATTGTGATACTCTTTTGCGACGCGACTCAAAAAAGTTTGGGAACCACTGCAATGGCAGCATAAACTATATCAAGGGGATGCGTTCGGAATACCGGTGGTCATGTGACCGATGCCATAATCCCGACACCACTCAGGAGACCGGCGCCAAAACACAGACAGGCATCATCCTGAAGGTAAGTATTGGGGGGAGGGTTAGGCACTGATGGGGGTGGTTAGCTCTAGCCGACACCCACGAAGGGTTAGCCCTAGCCACCACCACCGGAGGGGATTACAGGTAGGGTATAAATACTTACCCCCTCCGATGCCAGAATCTATGTGACTGCCACCACCCCGACCACCGGTATTTCATACCAATCCAAGATCAAGTGATTTGAAGCCCCTGTATTATTTTTATAATGAATGATTGCAAAAGTTCCTAAAAGTAGCTTAACGTTTTTATTTTCAATATTCTGCTTTTGGATCTGTGTTATATGTAACATCTTTGAGAGCCTGCCCCAGGTTGTATGATAAACTTCCATATGTCTAGGTGTCTTATCCTATTATGTACATGGACTTTGTGAGGTGTCCAGCTAATAATACAAAGTGTCTGCACAAGAAAGAGGAAAGAAAGACTCATTTTTCCTGTTCTGCTACTTATGCCTTCATCACCTATCTCACATTTACTGCGAACATTGGAAAATACACCATGGGAAAAAGCCTTGGAGTGATTTAAGGAATAAACGATCATTTTTCGGCTGCAGAACACTTGCATGTACAGATTTATAAAGCATCTGGCAGTGTTCAGTGTGTTAGTGGGATACTGACGGCTTAGGCTGTGTAGCTGTTCATCTGCAGCACTGATCACTGTGATGGTCAATGCTCTGACTGCTGGCAGGGCATGCTTAGGCCGGGTGTCCCCGATGGGCTGACACATTGCACTGTGGGTCCACGCTGCAAGATGCACTTGTACGACAGCAGGATGTACCATGCATGGTACACCGTGCAGCACAGCCAACCAGATGATATTGTTAACGACCCGCAGGAATTACCAATTGAGGGTACGCATTGAATGATTTGCACGATTTGTCGTTCCAATTATCCTGGAAACGATATGTCGCGCCAATGTCATTCTGCTGTCTACCCAGCCCTAGGATTGCAGTACAACAACATGTTGCGTATCTAAAGGGCCCTGTACAAAATTAATTACAGTTGCACATCTGCTAATTGATTAGTTTAGTTTATTAACTTTAATGTTCTGGTTGAAAAATAGATCTATCTTGAAGTTGCTGTCTTATCTCCTTGTGAGCTGGAGATTTCAGTTGTTATGTATCAACTGCATTTCGGAAGATTAGTCATTTGCTGCTCTCCGTTTGGTATAACGGAACTGGGCAGTTTGCGAGAACAACATGGAAGCCTTAGCGCTTATATTGCTTGCTATGGACAGGCTCACCTGGCTGTTATACACTGGATGCAGAAACGCCAGTCTACCTACCAGACCCTTAGTGCATACAAATGACATATAGTGCTATCATATAAGCTTATTACTTGCTGTATAAAAAGAAAACAAGGAAACAAATGTAAACGTTATTGTCCTGAAATAGGTCACTCTTATATAACAGTTTGATGTGCTTGTTGGCATTTGAATGGTGTCCTTTCTTAGATGCCGAAGGGGATGGCCCTAGTGGGACTTGTAGGCACCGTGGTGCAGTGAATCACATCTTTGTGGCAAAGCTCCTGCTACATAGTGCCACAATACACAAGACCACAATGAGACCAGTTGTATGATCAAAACTCCCATGGACCGCCCACTTCCCCCGATCGGGGCTCGTCTACTCACTGAGAGAACTCCGCAAAATCCTGGAGTCTCACGGACATTCCGTGAGAATATTATCTGATTATTAAAAAAAAAAAAAAAAATAATAATTCCTTTTTGTTCTTATTTTAACAGTGACCTCAACTATCCCTGATACATTATGTATCTCAACATACAGCCGTGGTTGTTTGTTTGTTTTTTTGTTTGTTTTTCTAAACCTATATTTATTCTGCCCTAATTACCCATTGAGGAACCAAAATTCCCCCTTGCCCCAACCCTTTGAATACTGTTTAATTGCAGTTATCATGCCAGCTATCTTAAAGGTTATTTTACCAGTACAATTAAATATAACATATGGAACCAATAGCAATGTTTCCTAATGTGAATGTTTGGAAAATCTTACATTCATATGTTAAGAGTACACATCCTTTCCTCATTAACTGGAAAGTAGAGAGATTTTGGCATGTGTTGTATGTGGAAGCTGTGTGCTGCTTTTATATGAATTTTGTTTTTAGGCTTTGATGACACTGTTTAGAATAGGAAGTATCTAATAAGTCAAGCATTTTGTCTAATGTCCTGCCAGTATATTTAATATATGCCTGGAGGTCTGAAATACTATCTTCTTCACTACAGTAATATGCATTTAATTCTCTGAAAGCAGAAGGTCGATCTTTTTAAAAAGAGGCTCAAAGTACATTTTCAAATGGAGTAATTTAAAACATCTGGCCAAGGGTACAAGAGTAATGTACAGTTGCTTTTTATGGTTTAATCATGATCATGTTAATGCACACCGGTAGCTAATTAAAGAAAACTTTTATTGTCTGCTTTAAATGGGTTATACAAGGAATATGAGTAGAGATCTCCTTTATATAGCTTTATGATAAATGGTGACTTTATAGTCACATACAACCAGCTGGTGCTCCATGTTTGATGTGGGAGCCAGGTCACTTTACTTGTTTACAGATAAATGGTTTTGGTTACTTTAATTTATTTCTTTTTTCTTTCACAATTTCAGCCTTTATTTGCTTTCCTTCGTGTTTTTCCCCCCATAAGCACTCGGATTAACCCAAAAACTGAGGGCATCTCTTTCCTCCGCAGAACAGGTGACGGGAGGCACGCAGTAAGCAGTAGTTAAGCCTAGGGCAATATTCGGAGCTCCGCGTTTTCCAGTAGTCATTCTAAGTAATTGCTGTATTTTTTTTTTCACCGTACCTCTGGGAGAGAGTTAATATACTCAATTAGTTTCAGAAGTGTGCATAATAAATCAATGTCTAATGGAACCTGCATTCTTTACACGTTCAAATGGTAGTAAAACATTCGCTTCATTGGTCTGTTGAATTACCAGAGGCCTTAAATGAGTCATTCATTCGATAGCCACAGTACAAGAAGCCATTATACACTGTAGTGTTCCAATAGTAGGCCTCTATATCAATTCATCGAGTGGATAGAATGTTCTACGACTTCGTCCATTTTGGGTTAGAGGGTAAGTGGGAAGTTTTCCTTGGAACGGTCAGTGTTCTGTTGTACAGTATGTTTTTTTTGTTATTTTATATTTATACTATCTTATATGGTAATATAGCTTATACTACTTCCAGTAGGGTGAGGAAAGCTACGGCTTTCAAACTGTTGTAGAGCTAGAATTTCCACAAGTAGCTGCAGGAGACATAGGATGCCTACCTCTGCTATCATCTTTAACACATCTTTAAATTTACCAGTTGTCTTTAAAAAATGTTCTAGTATGGAGGATACCCATAGTTGAGAAAATATGTACACCTAATTATAAAGGGTGCTGAGCACTTCCAAAAAGCTGTATCCATGCTCCCCAACATAGTGTGGCCACACCCACTACAGATAGGCCTTATATGCATAATGTCAAACCCCCCCACCCCTTCCAAAAAAATTTAAAAAAAACCTGAACAAAACAACAGTGAGGACACCACTATGGTGAGCAAAGCGGTGATTTACTCCTTGGGGGAAATTCAATTGTTTATGTGCGCTATTCAATATATATATTTTTATATAGAGCCATTTACACCCAGAAAAACCGTGTTTAGCCGTGTAAAATGGCTAAACCCAACTAAAGTTCTGGGCACAATGCGAAAAGTGCAGTTTGGGTGCCCAAACGGGTCTCTCTTCGTACTTTTCTTCTCACCAGCACAGCGGGCTGTGAGAAGAAATGTGTCTCCCCGCAGCTAATTGCGCCGGAATGGAGCAACAAATGAATTGCTTCGTTGGCAGCCATCTAGTGAAGGCCGTGGGGAAAAACAATTGAATTCCCCCCTTTGGGGTGCATTTAATTGATGTTGGATTCTTTCCGACGGAAAGGATTCGACATTTGAGTATTCCATTGGCTGTTCCCGACAATGCCAATCCGACTTTTTTTAAAGTCGGATTGTCATTGTCAGAAATGAAGCTAAAACCTGTTGGATTTGGGCGCGAATCTGACAAAACACGTGGATCCGCGGCTAATCCGCCGATCCACGTGTTTTCTGACAAGTTGGAATTGCTGACCTGTCTGAAAAACGGCAGCCAAATTTATTAGGTCGGAACGCTAGCCGACCTAAAAAAGTCGGTAACTGCCATCTTTCCGACAAGACGTCAATTCCGACTACAATTGAATACACCCGTTTGTCTTTATTCCCCATAAAATGACCTTTGTTTATACAGTAGGTGACCGTTGCATTTTACTTTGAAGGTTTGACATTGAATTAATGATGTAATAAATGTAATAGAAATTTTGACTACAGAATATATATATGTTTATCTAGTGCACTAATTCAGTTCTATATGGTATGGAATGGACTGTCAAGCAGAGCTGGCAGAACACAGCGCCTTCACCTTCCTTAGGCTTGCACATATGTAGCCTGTTTGGAAAGATCCAGCTTGTCTTGGGCCAGTGGATGGGATCAGGTCCCATTAGTGGTCTGAGGAGCACACTTGTCAGATTGCACATTCTCCTGTAGCCCCTATTGTCCTGGTAGATACCGGTCACGTGACCGTGTCTATGTGAACATTTACAATTCATACTGAGAATATTAGTATTTCTCTTAGTCACTGTCTAGTGGTGACTGAAATGTTCTTAAAGGCATTCAGATTTAGGTTGTGTATACAAATGCTATTTTCCTTTTGAATGGCCCTGCACTTTTATGGTTCAAATAATGGCAGTATTAAATCTCACTTCTTGTTTCCATGGTAACAATATCATTGTTGATGGTGTTCATAGTGGTGTTGCATTAAAAGCGACCAACGGACATACTGGCCAGGCCACGAATTTAGGAAAAGCCACGTACACCCTGGCCTAAGGGATGACTGGGGCACTCTGCTCACTTTGCACCTCATTGTTTTTCTTGTGTTTATTTTGCACGTCATTTATCATTGACATATTGTAAACATGTTACGAGTGCCTGACCTGGGGAGGGTTTATTTGTATTATAACTATTGGTTGCTGCGGAGGTTGGCACCATTAAGATGAGCGGTGGTATGGGTCAGGGCAAAAAGTGGGCAGAGGTCAAAGTTTGAAACCAGGGCTGACCTCTAACCTCGTCCTGCTGGCATAATCGCCCACTCCTGTTCTCGATAAACCCCTATTTGCTAATGACAGGTCTTCTCTGCGCAGAGAGCTTGCAGTTCAGTCCTGATTTCTTCTCCTAGGAAAACTGTAACTTACAAATCTTTCTGTTCCTGCTGCAGAAAATATTCTTTATATTTGTGGTTTCATATAATTAGTAGGACTTGGTTCATGTAAGTATTGTTATTCTAACTGTCCTTAATTTCCCGGGTCACACCATGATTATGCAGATTTTGCCCTGAATAGGTCCCTGTTTTTTAATACTGACCAGCTGTACCATACACTTACCTTTGCTCTGTGTCTAAGATGAGTGGCTCATTATTTATGCTTATTCTCAGGGCAGATTTAATATTATATTATTATTATTTATTTTATTTTATTTTATTTTTTAATAATACAATCATAAGTTACCAATGGTCAGGGAAGGCGTCATGGTTGATATTTTAGTGCACCAAAGTCACTTTGGACTGCTCCGTCAGATGTTGGCAGCTAATGGATATTATAGATCAGGGGTGGATTGGCCATAGGGCTCAGCAGGAAGATTTCTGGTAGGCAGACGTGTCTGTGAGACCTGTGTTGTGCTGTTGTCATGTGGCCCACCCCCCACATGACAGGCAGCCCACCGCACTCGGTACACTGCATTGTCCCCATTCATTCTGTTATTCCACCTCTGCAGTACAGCAACTCTGTCATCCAGTGATGCTGCCATGGCTACACAGTATGTTATACCTCTTGTGCTGCCCATGTCGGGCCACTTCTACAAAATTCTACAGGGCCACTTTTAGTTCCAAATCCACGCCTGTTCTCAGACGCAATTGCAGAAAAAGACGCAATGAAGGCCGCAATTGCATACAGTCAGGTCCTATGAGGAGGGATCCTGCCCCCCTCAACAGACTCCACCCCCTCATCAGACATTTTCAGAAGGGGTATCCATACAGCTGGAGCTCCACGCACAAGGGAATCCATATCCTTAAGGGTCATACAGACGGTAGATTTCTCCCAGAGATGTGTGCTGAGCGATCTAGCACGAACGCTCAGCACACATCTCTCCCCCCGCTCAGCACACAACACGATGTGTGCTGAGCTGCATGCAGGCTAATCTAGTACCGGCGATAGCGACGAGCGGGACCGCGCATTGCTATCGCTATGGGGCATACACACGGAGAGAGATCCATGCTTCATTTCTAAGCAATCTAGTCAGATTGCTTAGAAATTAAGCACACATCTCTACATGTGTACCCCCCTTTACTGTCTGATTGTAAAACTTAGAAGCAATCTCATTGGGCGATAACTTCCTTTGTGAATAACATATATTTTCTTTTGTAGGTCTCGAGGCAAGAACAGCAGAAAAAGGATTCCACCGATGGCCGCACCGGAGACACGTCGTCCCGCTACAGTGGAGCCCAAGACAGCGGCATTGGTAGTGACAGTGTGAGAATAAGAATAGTTCAGATTGAACAGCAAAGTGGAACAAGTCACCACAGAATTGTCCGTCCATCCAAGCAGTCCTCTATTGTAAAGAATCTGAATTTCATTCCCTTCGATATATTTATCACTGCCAGCCGAATCTCTCTGATGTCCTACTCATGCACTGCAGTGTCCAAATCGAAAGTGGACACCGCCGATGATGGGAAGGTGGGAAAAAGTTCTCTAAACCAGTCAAGCACTGAATCAGATGAGGTATTGGATAAATCGGTCCAGTCGTGTATCTCCACACTCACAGCTGAGGACCTGCTAAATAGTAGTACTTCTTCACCAGTCACTGGCAAAGGTGGGCTCCTGTCCCTTGAACGTCTCCATGCAACTACAAGATCTTCTGCCCGACAAGCGCTGGGCATTACTATTGTTCGTCAGCCTGGGCGAAGAGGAAATGGAGATTTGCAGCTGAATCCTTTTTTGCATCTAATAGTGACCCAGCCGTCTTTGCTCATAAGCTGTCATCACCGGAAACAGAAGGTGGAAATATCACTGTTTGATGCACTCCTGAAAGGCGTTGATCCGGAATTCAAATGCTCAGGTATGGATGTTTTAAGCCTGATGTGTGTTAAATGATGTTTCTCCAGCTTTCCTTCATTTCTCTTACACTCACTGATATACATACTGTGTATGCCTGTCTAGCAGCTCCTTGCATTTCAGCTTAGACCAGTAGTTCTCAAACTCGGTCCTCAGGACCCCACACGGTTCATGTTTTCCATGTCACCCAGCAGCTGCACTGTGTATCACCAACTGTCACATTTTAAAAATCTACAGGTGACCTGCAAAACATGAACCGTGTGGGGTCCTGAGGACCGAGTTTGAGAACCTGTGGCTTAGACAACCTTTAAGCACATGAGCCAGACGCAGCGGTGTCCATCTGTTCGTCTTTTGCCGCAGTCGCACGTGCGTCTTAATGCTAATATTAGTAAAAGCTTTTCCCAGGTGTACAGTTGTGCTTCTGGTTGTGCAAGGACTGAGACCCCACTTTGTGCATCCTTAGACACAACAATCCCACCTGGTGCGTCTTTGAAGCCACAGTTGCCAATACCATTTAGCATCTGAACAGTGTGTGGGGGGTTCTGGGTACTGAGAAACCCCAACTTCGTGCGCCAGTGCCCCTCCGCCCCAAAAATATACTGTACATTACAGAGCACAAAATGTTGTTTTTGTCTAAAGCAGGCACCTGTAGTTATCTGTTTAGAAACCACCGTATTTACATGCATTGCTAATGGTAAAGCAAATGCAGAATAAAGGAATATTAAACACAAATAAAAATGGCTATTTAATAACACGGTGTAAAGTGCAGTGATGCGCTGCACACTTGGCAAGCAGTCTGACATCTGTTAGTGTAGCAGAATAATGCATGCTGATATTAGTAGTTCTCAGTTTGGTTGCTGCAAACAGGTCAGGTTTTCACAATCTTCCCTGTTCAAGATAATTTGCTTACTGTGCGTTCTACTCACTCATAATTAGTTTATTTACTGTATAACAACAGGTCCTATCCGCAGCCTTGGAGACCAATCAGGAGCCCCCGATCTTCTGTCTATATAGAATTTTTGTATGCATTTTTTTATTTTATTAAGAAAACCTCTTTTCATCATCCATGGGATGAAACCATACTCAGTCTAGAAAATGTATTATAAATGGAGAAATTGCAATAGCTCACAATTATCTTCAATGTGAAACATAAGCCCTCATGTGTTTTTTGTTACAAAGCTTAAAGTTTTAAAGGGGGATGTATTTTACCCAATCCAAAATAGTACAGTAACCCAATATCCACTTTCCAAAAGCTTGTGGAAACAGATAGTTCATGGAGGATAAAAAGCTTTTATTTACAATGGCATTACTTTAAAAATAACATTGTCTTAACAGATTATCCTGTTATACTGTACCAGAGCATCCAGCTCATTTCCACCCAATGGCTTCCAGGGGAAGGTCGGCATTACAGGGAACATTTGCTAAGCATAATCTTCTCAAACATTGAAAAACCCTGTCCTGGAGATTCTGACATAATAATTACGCTTTGCAATGCAATTCACTACCTCATCTAGAGGAATGGACAGAGCAGCTTTATGTCAGTCATCCTGAAAATAACTATTAGAAGAATGACACTGTTAACATACTCAGTATCCTTTTTTTATTACTGTACACTGCAGTCTTATGGTGGAGGCCTTTTATCTTTTAAAAGTGCTTTAATCTAAATATTGTGCTTAGCTCAGGGCCAACCCCCGACCAGTTTAATGCCCTAGGCAAAATTATGGCTGGTGTTCTCCCACCCGAGAGTAGCGGGTATGGTCTCACCAAATGGACGTGTGGAATGGGGAGGCAGAGGGTGTCAATGTCTCAGCCGTCAAATATATTCCCCTTGTGTCTCCAGCCATCAAATGTCTCCCCCTTTTGTGTATCCAGCCATCAAATGTGTCCTCCGTATGTGTATCCAGACATCAATGTCTTCCCCTTATGTGTATCCAGCCATCAATGTCTCCCCTTTATGTGTCTGCACATCCATCAAGTCTCCCCCCACCTTGTGTCTCCAGCCATCAAGTCTCCCCCGCCATCAAGTCTCCCCCCACCTTGTGTCTCCAGCCATCAAGTCTCCCCCCACCTTGTGTCTCCAGCCATCAAGTCTCTTCCCACCTTGTCTCCAGCCATCAAGTCTCTTCCCACCTTGTCGCCAGCCATCAAGTTTCTTCTCCTTGTGTGTCTCCAGCAACCGTATCTCTCCCCTTTTGTGTGTCTCCAGCAATCATATCTCTCCCCCTTGTTTGTCTCCAGCTATTAAATCTTTCCCCCTTGTGGGTCTCCAGCAATCAAATCTCTCCCCTTGTGTATCTCTAGTGATCCAATCTCTCCCCCTTGTTTATATCCAGTAATCCAATCTCCAGTCTACAGTATCTCTTTAGCAAGCTCTAAATAATTTACTTACCTTTGGTGTTTTCTCTCTGCCTCTCTCCTCCGCAGCACGTTCTCTGCTGTGAATGACGCTGACATGACCTTAGGTCATGCCAGCTGCACAAGCTGTATGATCGGTGCTGGGCTGTACAGGCTTTTTGCTGCTGCTTTCCGGTCTGTCATGTAATATGCCAGGCACCGGCACAGCAGTGCCAGAAAGCCTGTACATCCCACAGGAGGACAACCACTGTCAGCCGGGACTTCTGAAATCTGGAGCCGGTGCAGCAGAGCTTGATGTCCCTAGCCTTTCCCAGATGCCCCTAGGCATTTGCCTATACTGCCTATGTCTAGGGCGGGCTCTGGCCTAGCTAATAAATAATGTAACTAATAGCTAATGTGCTCTTGTCACTAGCCGGAGATTGAGAACTGAAGACAGGGGTGGTGAGATCAGGAAGGCCACTTTCTTATTGCCATCTTAGGGAGAGGCGTGTTAGTAAGGTCATGGTGCAGCTGTATTTGTGCCTTTTAATGGATTAAGTTTATGTTTGAAGTGAGTTGTGTCAGCGATATTTTTTGCCCTCGGGTATATTTTCGGGATTTACAACGTGGGCCCCATGTCTGCCAATATGGGTGCACTGAGTGATCACTGCAGTTGCATTCATATATCTTCCTGGATTCGTCTAACCACATTTTTTTTAGACAGTTCTTAACAGGGCAGTACAGTGTCTCTTTAAAGTTTGCTTTACATGGGCAACAAATGTAGCAGTGAATCTGATTGTAACACTGTAGGATGAAATTCCCCTGATTACAACACAGTGTGTTGGGAATAAAAAAGCCATTTTATCCTGTTTGTTTGTATTTTCAAAAAGTAAGGTGCTACGGAAGCGGCCACATATAGCCAGAAACAGCAGGCCTATGTAATGTGATACATACTGTATGACCTTTGTTCTTATGTTTGACTATAAACATCTCATTCTGTTTTACTAAAAGAACAAATGGATGTTTCCATTGTCAGGATTTCAAGTATCAGCCGCCAACAGAATTTCTGCGTATGCAAATTCTAAGTGGAGCTACTAATAACGTCTCTTGAATAGAGCACTTTACACTCGGTCAGATCTGTTCCAGCTGACTGGCATAGTCTCACTGGTCCCAGAGCCATGTTTTTACCTGCCTCTGACCTCTCTGCATTCTGGGGACCACCTGAAAGTCCTGCGGCAGATGTAGGTTTTGATTGGCTGCCAGTGTCATTACCTGTACCTGCTGCATGATAAGGGCAGACTGCTTACTTCCTACAGCTATTATGCTGCAGAGAGTATCTGCATCTCATTTTGAGAATGTAAAATCTCTCACAGTGGCCTAGGGTGTAATAATTCCCCCACAAGTAGGGGCACCTGCAAGGGAATTGGTTATTAAGACGTAGCACAAGCTAAACACATTTCAGTCAATACTGTGATAAAGAAGCTGTGTAGCGGAAGCACACACTGATTTCTCCACTATGGTTTTATTAAGTCAGGATGACTGCAGGCCAGTAACCATCATACAGTAAATGTTCATGGCCCTAACTCTACTCCCTAGTCACCGGCCAGCTTTGCCGGCGACGGTCATTCTCATAAATCCCGCCCAGACATCCTTTTATATCTTAGAATCCCCCTCCCCTTGCCAGTCTGACAGGCAAACAACACTGCCACCTTACCTTTAAAAAGGAGCTCTTCACAGTTGCTCTGGTTGATTAATGACATGCTTTCAACTGCCCCAGGCTGCAGAGGAGAACTGCACTGAAATTAATCAAGCCTGTAAGACACACATTTCCTATCCTGCAAATGCATGATTTTCCTGGGCTTAACAGAAAAACACCCCTGGTTCCTTTGTAGCACACTGCCTGTATTGCCACAGTACAAATGAATCTATCTTTCATTAAAGAGAGGTCTTGCAAAGGGTAGATACATCTCACCGTCTAGTATCATCAGTGTAGCTGGGATAGAACAGTACAAAGTGAACATGTGTGATGAGCAGTGGGCAAAGCTTCCGTTATACTTTGATCAACGGTATTATAAGTAAATCTCTTTGGTAATTTTATTATTCTTGGTTGACTTAGCTGAAAGCTGGGAATAGTACTAGAATTGGGTCACTAAGAAAAGGGTCACTTTTGGTCTTACTCATAGTAGTGCAACCCTCTTCAGCCACTAGCTCCCCTGTAAGGCACGCTTTCATAGTTTCCCTTATTTACCACTATAGCGTCAGTGTCTATTGCAATGATGAGAGGCAGTCAAGTGACCACCTCTCGGGATCCCAGCGGTCAGGATGCCGACGCCGGAATCCCGACACCAGCTGAAATGCCGATGCTCAGAGTCCTGACCGCCGGCTGGTTACCCCTCTCAGTGGCAAACGCAAGATTTGCATGGGAGGGTTTCCACAAATGGGTGGAGCCAAGCACGGGGGTGGAGACTGAGGTGACCCAGTATATGCTGGGTCCGTAAAACTAGTGTGTGTGTGTGTGTGTGTGTGTGTATAATATATATATATATATATATATATATATACATATATGCACAAGTATAACACACACAGACACATATATATGTTATTATATATATATATATATATATATATATATATATATATAGATATAGAGACCATAATTAAAATAAAGTAAACTTTTATTAATCACTTACAAGTGCCACCAGGAAGACAGCAGGCTGCAGAGGACACCAGACAGCCTTTAATAAGATTCATCTCTGGAGTCTTGGATAGTGGAGGGACGGTGGTGGGGATCAGGGGGAGCCACAGCTAGAAGACAAATAGCAGCCAGGAAGAATCTGCCGCACAACCCGCGATTCACGGGTCTTTAAAGGGGCGGAGCCTAATGCCAGGAGGGGCGGGTCCTCTGCACCATTCCCTACAGGCCGGTCATCTCCACTATTCCCTACATTGAGGTCCTCTCTACCATTCCCTACAGGTGAGTCCTTTCCACCATTCCCTACAGGCAGTTCCTCTCCACCATTCCCTATAGGCAGGTCCACGCCATCATTCCATACAGGCACATCCTCTCCACCATTCCCTATAGGCAGGTCATCTCCATCATTCCCTACAGGTAGGTCCTCTCCACTATTCCCTACAGGCCGGTCCTCTCCGCCGGTCCTCTCCACCATTACCTACATATAGGTCCTTTCCACCATTCCCTACAGGTGGGTCCTCTCCACCCTTCCCTAACGGCGGGTCCTCTCCACCATTCCCTACATATGGGTCCTCTCCACCATTTCTTACTGGCGGGTCCTCTCCATCATTCCCTACTCCTCTTCACCATTGCCTACAGACAGGTCCTCTCCATAAATCCCGACAGACAGGTCCTCTTTGGTTACTACTTGCATTTTTCTTAGGCAATTTGACTGAACAGAAGATTCTCAAAGGAGGATTTTTTTTTTTCTTTTATGATGCATCTTTCATTTGCGTACATCTCTGAATCAGTTCCTTGGTCTGTTCAAAAACTCCTTTATCAAGATTGTCTAAGCTGATTGTCATGTACTGAAGCATTATGTACCTACAGTATTTTTGCCAATCAATAGCACTGTTTCTATTGTTACCACATCCATAGGTATTTTCAGTTACATTCCGTTATGTTGTGTTTGTCGTTGAGAAGCATTCAATGGTTCTTAAGATACTAGCTAAGTTTCATATTGCATGTCATTTGCATTTTTATGTTTGTTACAGATGCAAGTAAAGCGCCAATGGCACCAGGTCCTTTTGTATTCCAGCATGACCAGATAGTATCTCAAAGCTGTTCTCTGTAGCATACAGTACTTCTGTCTTCCACCTCTTGGATTGTTCCTGGAGGGGAGATAGGAGAGCACTATATACTGCTCACACATAGGTGTCAATCCAATTGACTCACCCCCCCATAACGAGGGGGCCGGGTTGCTGTTGTGACAGAGTGTAAATGCCATCAACAGCATCAGAACTTGCCCCCTCTCTCCTATTTCGCAGATTGTACACAGCCCTGTGTTGCTTTTTTTAAATGGAGTTTTGTGAGAGATAGTGTACAGATGTGTTCTCATACACTGTTGCCACAGTCGCGCCAATCATACTTTTCCGGTGCGCTAGGTCCAGTGCGACTCCTCTTGCACCAAGCATCTTTCTTGCTCAAATGTGTCTTAGTAGCAATGCGATGTGACAAAACCGCTTCACAAGACAGGACTATTTGTACAGATGTGTGTATCTGAATCTGCCTATGAAGTGCTATGATGTAGGGACCGCGTCTTTTTCTCACTCCCAAGTTCCGTTATTCTTCACCTGCTACTTTATACATATTTAAAACTATTCCTAAAGTCGCAGGCCGGTGTCTCTGGCACAGATTGAGTGGTTTTACACTGCGTCAGTGGTGGGACTAAGACGCAAATTTAAAGAAAGTAACAGTCTGTGTGCTTGGCGCATCTTACTCTCGCAAGGCGTCTCACACCGCATGGCCTGTTGAGGCTTGGTGTGTGAGGAGTGGCCACATCTCCGTGTAACCTCATTTGTCCTGGCTCTTGAAGTGGGACTGTTGGGAGGCGTAACAGTTTCCCACTGACATTGGCACTGCCAGTAGAGAGACATGATTAGACCTCTTCAGGAGCTGCTGGATGGCACCTGCCACTGCAGCCCACTGGTGTCTATAATCACAAGTGCACAGTGCACTGTGGTCTCTATCCTTTCTCATGATCAGACTTTAGCAAGGTACAGTTTTTCAGCTTTTATGTAAACCAGTCTCAGCCTACCAACTAGCCTGCCACCAAAACTGTGAGAGCAACATGTTGCCAAAGAAGGGTGTAAAGATGTGAGACCCGGTAAGAGGCTGACAGGGCCCATAAGTTCCCACGACAGCTAGAAAAGCGTAGACATCCATACCCTGTTTAGGTGCGTAGTCTCATTTAATATAATCTGCATTATGATCTTGTGCTGAACATCCGTGGAATGCGGCCGCTCCCCCGCACACAGTGGCTCCTTCAACCCATCTTTGATGATTTATGTTTGACTTTTTGCCTGTTTCAACTTATTATTACATTTTGGGAGACCGAGGTGTGTTGTTCTTCCACATTGCAAGATAAAAATGCCCTCTGCCCTATAGATTCCCTAGGTGACAATCCGAAAGTGTCTTAGATACGCCTGATCATTAACACATGCACTGTATTTCAATGGGTTAGAACTTTGATGGACAGGTTGTTTATATTTCTCTTTATAATTTTGGGAAATAGAATATACTTGACATTATTGTGCATAGATTGCTGGCGAAGGACACATTTATAGTTGTGACACAAAAGGAAAGGAAACCCTAAATTCTAATTAAACTAGCATATAGGTTAGGTATACTGTATGAGATAGCCCAGACCAACTCTTGCAGTGCATAATAATATTGTAGCATCTAGATTCCCTTCCCATAAAGTACTTGGTCAATGTCACAAACTACTGTATTTGGAATAGTAACCTGTGGAAAGCAGAGCGGAGCAACACACCGAGTCCGATGTGTGGCAAGGGTACAATGCAGCATAAATAAAACAAAAGACCCTACAACAAACGGAGATTGGAGAAAGTATCAGCATGCTGTAAAGCCAGAAGAGAACTTTTACCCTCACTTGATGTCACATCCGGGTCCTTTCCATGAAGGAAAAACAGACACAACCATAATAACAGACCTGTGTGTAAGACATAGACATAGTTTATATGACTAGTGAAGCCCTGTATATTAAGCAGTTGCAGAGCGTAGTAAGGGTTGAATAAATATTTTCTGCCTTTTCTTTCCATGGTTAGTGTGAGATTAGAATCATCTTTCATCTTAATGGTTCCATATTTTCTGGCACCTAGCAATACAAATGGTCACGCATTAGAAAAGGGAGAGATGAGTGTGACAAAACAGAGGATTACCATTGTCCTAAGATTGCTGTGCACAAATAAATGGACTGTAGGCTGGAAATTATTTAACCCTTTTGTTCCTGAGATTCCCCAAGCAAAGACCCACCTGGACCCACTATATTTTTGAAATCTGCCCAGTTATAATTTACATGCATTTGTTATGCTATTGAATGACCATATGAATTATTATTACTTAAGGTGCTATATTATATTACTGTTGGTGTTATTTATTTATTTAGTTAACTGAAGTATTTCTAGCTGGATATTTTCCTGGGTGTGAAAATAGGGTCCCATGTCATCAATCCTGAGTTCAGCTGCTGAGGGTATTGCTGGTCTGATGTGGGAGCCTTTGCTTGCATTATCTGCCAGATGCCATGGGAAGATAGCTTGCAGGTGCCCTGGTATTGCAACATTGGTGTCAGATGTGGGGGGCTGCCCATCCCTGGATGAATAATCCAGGTAATGCCACTGGGGACTATACAATTAGATGCATTCCAGGTTTCTACAAACATCTGAGACACCAGCAGCTCATACAGATGTAGCCAGGCTCATCTTGCTGCGATGTGGCATGCTGTATGGCACGCAGCCATGAATTTCTCATGGAATTAATGGAGTGATTGCCGGCTTTGAATAGTCACAACCTGGTGCGCCATGCAGCATGCTGCATCACAGCAAAGATGAGCATGGCTTCATCTGTACGATAGCTTTTGGCGTAGGTCTTTTTGTCATATTTGTAACTGTTAGTTGAGAGCTGTAGAAGGACCTGATGTCACTGTGCTTGGTTATTGTATATTCATCCAATGGGAAGTACTAGAGTGGGGCTTTGTATCCAAACTTTCTGCTTCTCATTGCAGTGACTTCAATACAAGTAGCAAGAGAAGGACAACCTAAGTACTTTCTGGAAGAGGGTCCATACATCAGGCCAGTGGTACTTTGTAGGATCGGGAATACTTCAGTATCAGATCTTGAGGGTACGGTCACCTTTCCAGTGCGGAACTTTGGACTGTGTCTTAAGAGTTGAGAACCACAATAAGGTGGCACATTTAGTGAAATAGGACAGAGTCTGAAAACTATTTGTGCTCAGGGCTATGGCGCTGGGAAATGTTTCAAGGGGTTGGTGGCTTGTTGCCCTGTATTTGGTAGTGAATCCCAGACCCACTATTACTTTTCTAAGTCCCAAAGTACATAAGAGTATCAACACCCCAGTAATCGGAGTGGGTACCAGCCCACTGAGAAGCTGTGATATTGGCATTAGGTGTAAAGACTATGCTGGGACAGGATATGTTAAACCAGTTTTTGAATCAATATTGGAAAATACCAAGAGAGATGTAGCTTCCCTACGTAGAGTGGGCTGCAACCATGTCACATTTATAGCATAGAGCTGAGTGCCCACAGAGCAGAGATTGAGTGGGTCCTAGCCCCGTGATACTTGTTGTGGGTCCTAATAATAGTAGGTGTAAAACCACTGAGAGTAGCAGGTGTCATCCCTGCTGTGAAGATGCTCCAGGAAATAGGACAAAAGAGCCTTAGCTTTTCTCTGGAGATTGCGCACCAGTGGGAAAGAGCCCTACTGTGCCTGCAGTCTGTGAAACCATCCATGTTTCCTAAGCCCTCCGAGACCACATATCTTTGGGACTAATTCTTGATAGCCTGTGAAGAAAACAGTACGAGGGATGGAACTGGTGGAACTGGCAAGCAGAAAACATTGAAATCCCTGTTCAGTATATTCCTGCTCTGCAAAGGCATTGCCATGGCCCAAGATCTGTTAACCCAGGTGGATGAACTTTGCGTTGGAGATGCTCCAGCTATCTAACAAGTCTGGTGTATATGACTGATATCCGGGCCAGGGAGAATTGCTCTCCTGGAAGAAGCCAGCAGAAAAGGTGTTGAGTTCTGGAGCTCTTCAAAGGCAACTCATCCATACTAGTAAGAGGTTAAAATGATTGCTCATAAGCATTATGTGTTGTGTTCTATATTGAGGATTGGGATATTTAGTTAATGGACAGGATACGGCCTGTAGGTGCTGCTGATACCATGAATTAACGCTAATGACCCGAGCTACTGTAAAACTTACGCTACCTTTGTGCAAAAAGGTTGAGCGACTTGATAAACATAGAGGAAAAGTTTGAGTTTGTAATTCCAAAATGGACAGAAAGGCGCTAGCCAGTCTCAATGAGGAGATAGTTCATGCAAGGTCAAGGAAGAGAATATGGGGTTGATGTATCAAGCAATGAAAAGAGTGGAGACATGGACCAGTGGAGAAGTTGCCAATAGCAACCAAACACCTTACAGGCAGCATTTATCAAGTACACTCTATACATGGGAAGTACAAGCTGATTGATTGCTTGCTATGGGTAACTTCTCTTCTGGGCTTTTTTCACTGCTTGATAAATTAATCTAAGTCCTAGGACTGTCCTGCATGACAGGGAGCTTGATGCCAGGTCTGTGCTACTGTATCTGCCGGGTAAAATTGAGCTACTTATTTATACACTTATTAGATGTCAATATATATATATAAGTGTGTGTGTGTGTGTGTGTGTGTGTGTGTGTGTGTGTGTGTGTGTGTGTGTGTGTATATATACATAATATACACACTAGCTGAATAACAGTGCTTTGCTACGGAATTTCAAGTATAATGCCCATCTTTGTCAGGCCACACCTCAAGGCGGGCTTTCCCCAGATTGATGCTGTGAAAAGGCTGGCCCTGAGGAGAATAATCTTTCTCCTTCCCTGCCCCGTCCTGCCTCTGATGCTGTCCTGCACAGTGCTGTAAATGCTGGGACGACAGTCCAAGCTCTGTCCGCTGTATGTTAACTATGTAAGGTTTGCAGGGATTGGCTGACTGTATTCCAAGGGGCCCTAGGTCTCCTTGCTTAGCTTCTCGCTCTCCTTTGAGCTCCTCCTTTGAGGTAAAAGCGTAAAGATTTTCGCACAACACGTAAGGTCACTGGGAGAGCTGTCGGTAGCCTTTACACAGCTGATAAGCAGTTGCTGACTATCAAGCTTTCCTTTAATGCAATTAACAGTCAAAATATCTATCTCTCCTTTCCTCCTATTGCTCTCTGAGAGGTTCGGCAATGTTTAGTTCAAGTGACAGGTTAACCTCTGATAATTGAGACACTATCTTCTCCTGACTGGAAATAGGTCAGTTAAGTACTTATATCTGAAATTTCTTATTACATTTTATTTATAAGGCGCCGCAAGTGTTTTGCAGCGCCGTACAAAGGACAGTACAGGGAGACAAAACTTAGCATTACAATAAACAAATAACAAAAATAGAGTACAGATAACAAAGAGCACCACAATTCTCAAAACATAATACACCTAAGATGTAAGTAGCGAGGGAGTAACCATCGTACTACTTGGGGCTGGTGGCCATAGATGGAGATGAGCCTTGACCAGCAGGATATACAGTGTGTGTATATATATATATATATATATATATACTTATATATATATAAGGCAAATACCACTGACTCAATGAACTGCAGAGCAGTCCATTATTTAAATAGGGGAGCTAAACCAGCGATGTTTGACAGTGTGTAAGGGTGGCAGTTGATGTGGCTCCCCTATTTAAATAATGGACTGCTCTGCAACTGCCACTGGCAAGAAGTCCAGGTACAGAGCATTGTATCCTTCCCCCTCTGCGGCTTGGAATCGCCTGCACCATGCATTCTTTATAGCCCTGGCTGGGTGGGTTGTCTTAACTCTCCACTGTGAGGGGGTAATTCCCAATAATCATCTCACCCCTTTTAACCCCTTTGTTGGCGGAATTTTTAAGAATCCCATCTTATTTGGTGCCTTTGTCACAAAAGTAAACTAGTATACTAATTTCAAGTTCTCAGGCCTTATGGTTCAGGAGATTTTGTGTCAGTGGTATTTGCCTTATATATATATATATATATATATATATATAATGTATATATTTAGAAGACCGTTTTCAGTAATTGGTTTGCGTAAGTGAATAAGCAGACTTTTTAGCAGTACTCATTGCAACATAGCACATCACTGTGCGTTACATTTAAATGTTTTTCATAGAACGTTCAGCAGAAAATATTGAGGCATGTATGGCATCCAGACAGCGGCAGAACTATGTTTGTCTTATGCCCCTCGTCATCTAATAAAATAAAGGAAAAAAACAACGAAGAAAGGAATCTTGTAATCATTGATCACAGCGTGTTTGAGGCTTATAAAGATGCTCATTGCTATCCACCAGGATTTAAAAAAAATCTCTGCACTTTGATGTTTTGTTTTTTACGCACACTTTGTAAATTTTTTGATGTTTTACCTTTAATCACAGAGTAGGCAGCTTGTTTTGGCAAGCCATCTTGGCTGTGGGCAGGAACTTGTGAGTTATGCCACTTTCTGTACACAGAACTTAAGATGAACTCATAATAATGAAACTCCTACAGAGACAAATTCTGTTCCGCAACTACTGTTATTATTTTCTGTTTGATGGAGGTCAAGAGAGAGTCTTAGAAGTGGTTTACAATTGCACATCCACTTTTGTGGCTGATGCCTTCCAGTGCTCATGCAATCTAGATTGTGTTGCTTGCTCTCTTTATTCAGCTGCATCTTTTAAACAGCAGTGTAAGCAGAAAATATTCACCTATGCAGACAAATCAGAGCGTTAGATAGTAGTTTGATAGTCTTTTCTACAAGATCTCGCATACAAGGTCAAACTGTACTTCTAGGCAGGGACAATAAAAGCCTCTAAGGTTAAACATGATGGTAAAGCATGTTTAAAGTTATAATGCCCACACTGTTAAAATGCTGTTAACAACAGTACTACTGCGTCAGCATTCTGCAGTCGACACTAATGTCGACGTTATGACTGTCAACAGCATACCTTCATAATTTCCCTTATTTGCCGGGATAGTCCTTTTTCAGGCCATGTGCCACCATCCCACCTGCGGGCCACAGTGTGCCGTGGGTTAGGTGGGGCTGAAAGGCTCCCTGTTACCAACGATGGGTAGATCTCTTGAGCATGCTCCCGATGTCAGTTCTTTGAAGACAGGGACTAGGGGTGTGCCGTCAGCTTTCCAAAAATGGGGGGCGTGGCTCATGGTGCTGTGAGGTCAAGCCCTTCTTTTCGTCCGTGCACCTCCAGCATATAGTATGTTAATGTACCTTTTTCATTTTCAAGAATGTTGGGAAGTATGTAACTGTTGGTGATCTAACTACTTCCCATATGACCCATTTTCTGTTTGCACCTTCAAATCTTCTTTCTCCTTCCACAGTTGCATATCTCAGCAATTTATAGCAAGCAGTCTGCTTGGCGTGGACTTCTAGAGCAGGGTAGCTTGTTATCAGATACCATGGGCTGTGTTGGACAACATCCATAGTAACGTATTGATTACTAGTACAGACTGGTTATTGCTACTATTACCACAACTTTGAGTGGTTATCCTGGGTTCACTGCTGCTCCCTGTTCCGTGATCCAGTCTAAGGAACCTATTTATTGATGTTCCCAGTCATATCACCCTGGATAGCGTTACAAGGTCAGTGAGGGTATCCCTAACCCACCATTTTCCTGGGCCAGTCCCTGTAGCTGCGTGCATGCCGTAGTCAGGTTGCTGGCTTGCTCTTTAACATTGGAGCTTATTGCCCAGACTTTTGCTTGAATTTGGGGGGGGACTGCTAAAACAATACAGCACACTAAGGGGCCCTACATACTGGCAAATAACACTGAACGATATGAACGTTCTGAACGAGAACTCATTCATATCGTTCAGTGTGTAGGCACCAACGCTGAACGATGTGCGTCCCCGCACTCGTTCATCGTTGGTGCCCCGTCGTTTATGCATGCAGGCCAATATGGACAATCTCAGAAATACTGTGGGGGTAAGGCACCGCTAGGGGCGGGGATGGGAAGCGGGTGACATGTAAAAATGCATAGATTTTGGGCATAACTGTGGAATGCCTGGAGCAATTTACACCAAACTTGGTACACATACGTCTTATAATCTGGAAAAAAATACTGTGGGGGTAATACACCCCTAGCACCCCTAGGGGTGGGGGTGGGAAGGGGGTGACATGTAAAAATCCATAGTTTTCGGGCATAACTGTGGAATGCCTGGAGCAATTTACACAAACTCTGGAATGTCTGGAGCAAGTTACACAGAGTTACGCACGGGTAGGGTTAGAGGCACCCACAGGTAAGGATAGAGGCTCCCACGAGTAGGGCAGTGGCACCCATGGTTAAGGATAGAGGCACACACGGGTAGGGTCATAGGCATACAGGTAGGAGCAGAGGCACCTACGGGTAGGGGCAGATGCACAAACGGGTAGGTGGAGATGCACACACAGGTAGGGGCAGAGGCACACATGGTTAGGAGCAGAGGCATACTTTAGTTTTGAAGCTAAGTAAGGATACCTAGGGCCCTTTGACAGGGATCAGTACTAAATCCCGCTGGACGGGATCCCGGCGGTCGAAAATACAGACGCCGGAATACCGACCACACAATCCCGACAGGGGTGGCGATCGGAACGCAGCCCCTTGCGGCCTCACTTCGCTCGCCACGCTGCGGGCGCGGTGCCTCGCTACGCTCGGCACACTATTATATTATCCCTCTGTGGGTGTCGTGGACACCCACGGAAGGAAAATATGTCGGGATTGTGCCGGTCGGGATCTTGACCGCATCCCCTTTGACATACAGTCAGCCTGCAAACCTAACATATTTAACATACAGTGGGCGGAGCTTGGCCTGTCATCCCAGCATTTACAGCACTGAGCAGGGCAGCATCAGAGGCAGGACGGGGCAGAGAAGGAGGCGGCTTATTCTCCTCAGCACCAGCATTTTGACAGCATCAATCCGGGGAATCCCAGAGGTGCGGCCTGACAAAGATTGTCATTATTCTTTAAATTCCGTAGCGAAGCATGGGTATTCAGCTGGTATTTATATAAAATACACACATACTCAATATTAAATATAATAGCAATACTGGTTTTTAAATATATATTTATATTTTTTTTAATTTACATTTTTGATTTAAGATGGTTTTAAATAACAATCCTGAGATGGTGTTACATAAAGTGACTTGTAGACTTTGATTGGCAGTGTATTTATAAAGTTTGGTCATCACAGGTTTTGTTCTGTAGGGCATTATTGACAGGCGAAAGAAGAATGTCATGTAACAATAAACACGTCACATTGTGCGTTACTAAATACCGGCCTCCTGCATGCATTTTCATGTGTACATGCAAACCTTCACCGCAGCTTAGACGTGCTGTGCTAATCCCCAGCTGAGCTGGCCAAGACAGACCCTGTTCTCCAAGGTACAACAGTCATGCCTGCCGCATGTCCTGTGAAAGTGTCCAGAGACAGGCCTGACAGCCGCATAAGTCCCCATGTTCCTACTCACCTATTCCACATTGCGCTCTTTTCCTTCCATCCATGGTTTGTACTGAGAGCGGCAGTTTGGTTCTCTTATTTCTGTTACTGGATAAATCTGCTTTTGTCTGATATATCTGTGCAGAATGCAGATGGGGTTTCTATACTTAAGTTGTTGTCCATGATCTTGTTGAGCTCCGTCCGTTATGTAAGATGAGACGATGTCTTCAGAAAATGGTCAAAATGTAGAGAAATTATGCAAGTAGGGAGAGAATGGTAGTTACAGCTGTTACATAATGGGCGTGGGTGTGTGGAACATTTTCCCATACTTTTTTTGGTTTTGTGACGCACCTGTCAGCGCAAGTCACCCACCATAAGTAACGGGTGTCGCTATTCTCTGTGACACCCGATGCGATTGATATACCCAACGCGTGCCAACAAAAAGGTGTTGTAACCTCATGGGAAGGGGTGTGGCCTAACAGCCCACCCCGTTTTCATCACTGAGCAGTGTCAGACTGGGGTATGAAGGTCCCGCTGGGGGGATGCAGTGGTAGTGGCCCATGTTTAGGGGTGTGACCAGTCTCCAGAGGGAGTGTGGCCAGCTGCCCAACCATTACATAGTGCATGGGCTTGGCCTCTTCATAAGTATATATAGTAAATACTGCTAATACGTGCATGATAATGTACCAGATTAATAACAGCAGTGCACTGTAGAAAATACACTATAGTCCTGTGCAGTATAAGGCAACATGCATAATATATAATTCAGGTGCATAGCCTGGGTCCTGACCAGTAAAGGCGGGGGGGGGTTTCTCCTGCCTGTACCCCTGTGGGCCAGTCCAGCCCTGACTCTGGGGGTCCCAGAGATGCTGGGTTGCCCCTGGAAACTGTCCGCACTGCCGTCTTCTACACCGTGACAGGAGCTAGGTGCTGCACGTAATGTCACTGTGGAGGAGCCGGCATTCTGGTGTCGCCCCTCTTCGGGTGACACCCGGGTGTGGCCCGCACCTCTGTAGTGACACAGACATCTCTGTGAAAATTCTTATGATAAATACAGTACACCCAGAATCAATAGTATTATTTAATTATTTTTTTTAGGAATTGTGCGTTACAGCTAATTTATTTCATATACATTTGAAATATGGTTTGCATACAAGCAATATACAATGGCCTTAATCTGTGTTGACAGCAAAGCAAAAACAGTTATTAACTTTTCAACTGTGCAAATACTTTATTTATTTATTTATTTGTTTGTTTATTTATTTTTCGTATGCAGGGTAAATACTGGCTGCTGTTTCATGTAGCCCACATATATTGGACATTATTTTTACACTGCAATCTAGATTAGAGTCAGGACATGGCCCTCTTATATCCAAATCTCCAGACACTCTAAATCTACCCCACCCCCACCCCCTCCTCCCCAGTGCATCTTGATTTTACAAAGGTGCTTAGTTATACCCCTTTCACGCCAAAATCCTAGGTCTGATCCCATTTACACCGAACCTGGGTCAGCCCTGCAAAACCTATGGATGTCCTAAAAAGTGGCCTTACTTGCTTTTATTTTGCTTTATTTTTTATCTATTCTCCCAGGTCAGGAATTAGATAGACAGGGAGATCGCACTTGACAAGCCCATTTGTTGTGATAATCACTTTTGCCGCAACATATATACCACATACATATGCGTCCTCATACATATAGCCTCAGTATGCCATGCAGCGCAAGATACCTGGTGTGAGTGAGCCTCCAGGTCCTGTGAGGCTCTGCTAGCATCCTGCGGCTAGGACGCTCCAGTAGATTAATTTGATATGCAACACTTGTATATTTTGTGCAACTGAGTCTATATACAAAACACAAAAGAACGTGCCATGGAAAAAAGCCACAGCCACTGCATCGTAGCACTTCATATGTAGATTCAGGCATCATAGTCACATTACATTGCAATGTGTTAAATGTGTTACATTGATGAAAAAGAAACAAATAAGGTGCTAAATTGAGTGTTATATTGTGATGCCCTGAAGCAGCCTGGTCACACCAACCCAGGGGGCCCACGCCCCAAATTTATCCCCGCTACTTGCATACTATATACATTTATAAACTGGTAATAATACAGGTCTTACCATTAATAGTGCCTTGTTTAATATGCTGTCTACAAATGCAAGGGTTCCTAATTAAAAATGCAGTGGGTAGGCCCATACTTTTGGCCAAAATTTTGCAAAGAACCTCACTTTTACTTGATGTTAAATTGCGAAATGTATTACAATTACCCATTATAGATATATCAGTGATTGTACATCACAGTGGGATGTGATCTAGCTGTAACCCTTCCCCTTATACAGAGGCCATTATGAGCTTACTTAATGGCAATGATGTAAAACTGAAAAGACGCCAACAGGATGCATAGCATTTCCGTACTTTTATGTGCCATATAAACAGTTACAGCAAGTCTACCACTGCACAGAGGCTTAGCTGTGCATAGCCTAGATATACAGTAAACCACATCCATCGGGTTCAGGCCCTCATTCCGAGTTGTTCGCTCGCTATCTGCTTTTAGCAGCAGTGCAAACGCTAAGCCGCCGCCCTCTGGGAGTGTATCTTAGCTTAGCAGAAGTGCGAACGAAAGGATCGCAGCATTGCTACAAAAAAAAATTGTGCAGTTTCAGAGTAGCTGCAGACCTACTCCTACCTTGCGATCACTTCAGACTATTTAGTTCCTGATTTGACGTCACAAACACGCCCTGTGTTTGGCCAGCCACTCCCCCGTTTCCCCAGCCACTCCTGCGTTTTTATGTGGCACGCCTGCGTTTTTACACTCACTCCCTGAAAACGGTCAGCCGCTTGTCTCAAACCATGGCCCTCATTCCGAGTCGTTCGCTCGGTATTTTTCATCGCATCGCAATGAAAATCCGCTTAGTACGCATGCGCAATATTCGCACTGCGACTGCGCCAAGTAATTTAACAATGAAGATAGTATTTTTACTCACGGCTTTTTCATCGCTCCGGCGATCGTAGTGTGATTGACAGGAAATGGGTGTTACTGGGCGGAAACACAGCGTTTTAGGGGCGTGTGGATAAAAACGCTACCGTTTCCGGAAAAAACGCAGGAGTGGCCGGAGAAACGGGGGAGTGTCTGAGCGAACGCTGGGTGTGTTTGTGACGTCAAACCTGGAACGACAAGCACTGAACTGATCGCACAGGCAGAGTAAGTGTGGAGCTACTCTAAAACTGCTAAGTAGTTTGTGATCGCAATATTGCGAATACTTCGGTCGCAATTTTAAGATGCTAAGATACACTCCCAGTAGGCGTAGGCTTAGCGTGTGTAACTCTGCTAAATTCGCCTTGCGACCGATCAACTCGGAATGAGGGCCCATGAGTGGCCGGTCTTGCCCAGTTGAGTGGTCAAATGAATCAATGATTCTTTTACTTGATTGTCTGTCTAGCAAATGGTCATGCCCATGTTTTGCAGCATCAACTACTGTAGGAAACAGTTAATTCAGCCATTAGATCGACGTTACAATAGGAAGAATATTCCTTTCAGTATGTTTGACAGCATAACATAATGCAGAACTAAAAATATTTATTCTAATGCGCTACCAAAATAAAAATCTACAGTACCTGTCTTAGGAAAAAGCATTAACTGCAATTGAATGTAAGAATATAAGATATGTAAGAATATAAGATATAAGCAGTGTTTGCTACGCCTGTTTCACATCGGTGCATTTCTAAAAATTAGGCCCAGATTTATCAAGCCTGTTAGAGTGATAAATAGCACGGTGATAAAATACCAACCAATCTGCTCCTAACTCCCATGTTACAGGCTGTGTTTGAAAATTGGTTGGTACTTTATCACTGTACAATTTATCACTCTCCGAGGCTTGATTAATCTGGGCATAAGTTTGTCCAAGAGTCTCCCATATCCAAAAATCCAGTACCCAAAGTATTCCAAAATCCCCCCAAATTTGGGCACTACTGAAATAGTGAAATCTGTACTTTCTGATAGTTTCATACACACAATTATTTAAAATATTGTATAAAATTATATCGATAATATATGAGGAAGCTACAGTGAAACTTAAAAAAATTATCTTCAGGTTCTAAGTATAAGCTGTATATGAAACATAAATACATTTCGTGTTTAGGATTTGGAACCCGCAAGATATCTCAGTATGTTATGTAAATATTGCAAAGCACGTAAACATAATAAAAACTTATTGTCCCTGTCATTTCGGATATGGGAGACTCGTGGCATATTCAATTAAAGTCGGATCTATTCTGATATGCATTTGTCAGAATGGATCCGACAAGTTCTCCGTTCCTGACCATCTCAATCCAACTTTAAAAAAAAGTCAGATTGAGAGGAGGAGACGGGGGAGAGCAGCGGCGTAGCAGGAGGATGTGGCACCACCGCCAGACATCACAGCAGCACCCACCTGGCTCCAGCAAGCAGGACCTTGCTTGCTTGAGCCAGGTGGAAGCCGCCGTGAGCGGCAGCGGTGAACCATCCTCCTGCTACGCTGCTGTAGCCGCTGCTCTCCTCCGTCTCCTCCTCTTAGCTCCCTCATCTCAGTCCAACTTTTTTTTTAAGTCAGATTGAGATAGTCGGAAACGGGGCCAAAACCTGTCGGATTTGGCCCCATTTCCGACAGAAGAACGCAGATAGGAGGCTATTCCGCCGATCCACGTGTTTTCCGACAAGTCGAGAATTCTCGACTTGTCGGGGGACAAAAAAAAAAGCCCCTAATGAATAGGTCAGAACCCCTTCCGACCTAAATCTGTCGGAAGCTGCCGTCTTTCCGACAAGACGACAGCTTCCGACACTTATTGAATATACCCCTCAGCCTTTAATGAAGAAAATAGTAATAACAGACTTTTGAGTAGTATGTATTTGTTTGGCTGTGATATTTAGGTTGAACCTTTATTTTAATGAATTACCTGTAAAATTTATATTTATTTTCTTTTTGTTTTTTTTATGTGATATTATATTTATTAATACCACTCCTATGCTTTGCTTTGTGTGTATTGGGTACAGTTGGTGGAGAATAGAAATGTAAAACTTATGGACGTAGTCAGTCGGATTCAATATTTTCCAGGAAGAAATCACATGAGTTTTATATGACTCACATGATAAAAGGTCAAAGATACAGAAATTCCAGTGGAAGCTTTAATGCCCAAAACACATATGACATTGCTGTATGTTCAGTGTAAAACAGGGTGTAACAGAGTTACACACTGAAACAGGAATTCCGCAATTAATACAAGCCAGAATAGAAAGTGGTGCTTCTCAAGGTCTGTAAATAACATTAAAAAAAAATAAAAAGACATTTCCTAAGATGTTTACTTTGGAAACTTCATGACAGAATGTATTACAACATTATAGATGTATTATTATTGTTATGCAGTGTTTGTATTATCAGCAAATAATGTCTCAGAAATGGGTCACATAGACCAGTAAATCAGTATGAATTTGTATGGAGCAGATATTGCTACTTCCTAGTGCTGCTAAGGATTCTTTCAAGTTTCCTTTATTTTATTTTTATTGACAGATGTAAAGTTTTCTTAGAGTGTTGAATAACGAATGAGGGGCCTAATTCAAGGTTTACTGCAAAACAACATTTTCCTCTAATGGGCAAAACCATGGAGGTCATTCCGAGTCGTTCGCTCGGAAAATTTCTTCGCATCGCAGCGTTTTTCCGCTTAGTGCGCATGCGCAATGTCCGCACTGCGACTGCGCCAAGTAAATTTGCTATGAAGTTTGGATTTTTACTCACGGCTTTTTCTTCGCTCAGGCGATCGTAGTGTGATTGACAGGAAATGGGTGTTACTGGGCGGAAACAGGCCGTTTTATGGGCGTGTGGGAAAAAACGCTACCGTTTCCGGAAAAAACGCGGGAGTGGCTGGAGAAACGGAGGAGTGTCTGGGCGAACGCTGGGTGTGTTTGTGACGTCAAACCAGGAACGATAAGCACTGAACTGATCGCAGATGCCGAGTAAGTCTGAAGCTACTCTGAAACTGCTACGAGATGTGTAATCGCAATATTGCGAATCTTTTGTTCGCAATTTTAAGAAGCTAAGATTCACTCCCAGTAGGCGGCGGCTTAGCGTGTGCAATACTGCTAAAATCGCCTTGCGAGCGAACAACTCGGAATGAGGGCCCATGTGCACTGCAAAGCGGACAGATATAACATGTGCAGAGAGAGTTAGATTTTGGTAGGGTGTGTTCACTAAAATCTAAATTGCAGTGTAAAAATAAAGCATCCATTATTTACCCTGCACAGAAACAATATAACCCACCAAATCTAACTCTCTCTGCACATGTTATATATGCTCCACCTGCAGTGCACATGGTTTTGCCCATTAGAGGAAAATGTTGTTTTACAATGAACCTTGAATTAGGCCCAAGCACCTGCAGTTTCACACAATGTTGACAATATTCATGATCTTTCTGTCTATCCGCTAAGTAGGAACCAGTGCTCTGTGACTATTGACTATGGAACACCTCACTTATACTGTATCACTGGTTCCTTTACTGACAGAATTCCCGTGGCTGCCTCTTCTGTGTATAGATAATGGTTTATTATTTATTAACAGTTTCGTATATAGCACAGCAAATTCCATTACGATCTACGATTAGAACAACAGTAATAGAACAAAACTAGGCAAAAACAGACAGGCATAGAGGTAGGAAGGCCCTGCTCGCAAGCTTACAATCTATAGGGAACTAGGCATTGATACACAAGGATAGATGCTACCGATTGCATAATGGTACACCAGATTGCAAATGTTCTTAATGGGTTGTATGATATGATCACCCAGCAATGTTGGCCAAGGGTCAGGAGGGTGTGAGAGTAAAGAAAGACAAAATATGTGAGGTTATGTGGACTGTACAGAGAGGATGTGATTAGATAGGGAAGCATTGAAGGTTATGTTGGTTGGTCTGGAATTTGATAGGCTTGTCTGAAGACGTGAGTATTGAGGGAACGTTTAAAGGTTTGGAGACTAGAGGTGAGTCTTATTGTGCGTAGTGAGGGCATTCCACAGAGTGGGTGAAGCCCTGCTTAGCTTATATAACATAAAGTAAAGCAATGGAAGTGAGCAAATTTAGCAATACAGTTAAAATGAGATCCATGTTTCGTATACATAGTTGTATAGCATAAGGAATCATAGTTTTTATTTATTTTGAAAGTTTTAGTTATTTTAGATTGTAAGTTCTTTGGGGCAAGGCAATTACTACCTTTGTATCAATTTTGATTTGGTCATGCAAGGCCATAACTCCTGCATCCTTCCTTATTGATGGAACGAACATTTTGCATGTTGATAATCCGTTTCTGTTAACTCCTTGAAGATGGAGCCGACTTGTGAGTTTTGTGAGCATTTATATTCCATACTGAATGCAATATTCCCATCAGCATTACACGACTTACCAGGTGGCCAAGGTGCAACCTAATACACTAGCTGTTGCACTACAATGGGCAGTGTGTAAGGGTAACCGGTATAAAACCAGAGGCAAGATGTAGAGTTAAGAAGGCCCCATAAAGACTGCCAAGGATTAAATGCAAGTGGTGTATGTTTGTTATGTTTGTTACTGGTTCCCATTGTAAGGGACTGCTGACTCATATTGTGCATCAAGGGCTATTGGCATTTAGCTATGCCAGAGGCATGATGCACAGTACTGTGAATGAGTAAATGTTATGAATTGCTTAGCATGGCAAAAGAATATTTGCATAATGTACAGTGAACTCCAGAAAATGAGACTTCACAGTACAGGGAGGTGCAGTCTGACCAATGTAACCAATGGCACCACTAAGGTAGTTCACAGTTAGCTGCCTCCCTTTTTTGTGTGTGTTTAGGCAGTTGTGCGCTTTACAAGCTCCTTTAAAACCATGATAATTGGATAAAAAAAAAAATATAGAACACATGGGAACTGCCGTATCAAATAGGCTGACATAAGATTATTTATACACAATGACCATGCGAATTCTTTCTAAAGTTTAAAAAGTTTGTGACATACGGATCACTAGTTGCCAGATTTAGCGCAATCTAAATATTTGTAACATTGTTTACAATTATAGATTTCTAAATCGGAATAGTAACTAGTCTGTGGGATTCTCAGGGGCTAAAATGAGAGCTTTCCCTGAATATTAAGGGATTTAAGGACATAATTAATTGTCTCCAGAAGGCAGATTTCCCTCCGGGTCCAGCAGGTCGGGAATGTACAGTATGAATACTGAATACAAGGATAGATCTATACAAATCCATCGAGTAAGCAAAACCCATTGGCAAATTTATCCCTAGCTTTAAATATTTATTTGTGATGCTAGTTATTCAGTTTCTGCTTTCCGTTCAAGACTTTAATAAGGCCTGATACGTTCCAAAATAATTTTCTAATGCAAGGTGCTCGTATGCTTTGGACGTTACCCAGTATCGCTACATTCATCTTTGCAAATGGCTGCACACCTTTGAAGTTTCAGACTAAGTGGGCTGTTGGCATACGTTGGTTGAGTGGGTTAAATCTTACTAAGTGATGGTTAAGAACTGGAACAACCACAAGCATCCGTTGAAATTTGTTTAGAATGCAGTAGGATTTATATGTTGCTGTTTTTCCTACTTTTACTTTATCATGCGTTTGTTTTTGGTTTTTTAACTAGTTGGAACCTATGTAAATAGCATATAATCATACAGTAAATCTGGGTTCACACTGAGCGATATGTCGTCCAATCCGGTGGATCGGACCGACGCATCGCTCACAACAGCGCATATTGGGCTGCGTGGATGTCTGCGGTCGCTAACGACGTCAGGTATTATGTGCGGCACATCACACTTGATGATACCGCTAGTGTCCTGTAGTATGCTAATGAAAGACGGAAACATGATTGTTCCATCCTACATTAACATCGCTCGAGTGTGTACCCAGCTTAACAATTGAGCCAGTTGGCCAAATTCCCAATAGAACATATTTATGTCATCGATAAACTACCAGTCTTGGGCAGAACCTCTACAAACCAGCAGAGAGCATGTAACATTCAGATAGTATTTATTATTACCTCTTTAGCCTGTTGGGGCTTGCACTCATCTATAATCCTTACTCGGATCACCATGGATAAAAGTCTACTTGAGGTGTTGATAGTACGGCATTGTGTTGAACACTACAGCACATTGCTTTGCTCAAGTCTTTCTACAAAGAACTGTCACCCCAGAATTTTCTTTAGTGGACCTTCTCAGTTCTTAAGTAATTCTACACACAGATGAATTAGCGCATTAAACATTTGTTTTTGTAAAGTTTTAAAGTTCATTTATAATTCCCTCCTTGAATGAGTAGTACCAGGCATATACTGTGCAGTGCCATTGATAGTCTGTGCCATTGATAGTCTATGCCATTGATTGTCTGTGCCATTGATAGTCTGTGCCATTGATAGTCCGTCCCATTGATAGTCCGTGCCAGGTAAGTACAACAATTAGGCTAGTAAGCCTTGCCGTCCAGCTTTATGCTTAATCAGTGTCACATATATAGTTGGTAAAACATAAATGACAACAATCTAATGATGATTCCAGTAACTAGACTCTTATATCATCACATTGATTTCCCTACAGGATGTCGTGCTGGTCTTGCATTAGTTTTTTTTATTTTTACAAAAATTAATTTACTCCTGGTTGCTGCTGTATTTGTTGGCTAGTAGAACATGAACAGACGGGTTGTGGTCATTTTATATAACATTCATGTCAACATTTAGACCATGTTGACATTTTGAATATCGACATAATATACCACACTCGTGGATAGTTGGCAGGACAACACATCAACTCTTCACCCATCCGGGTTGCTCACTACTGCAAAAGCATCAATAGAAACAGCGGTTTGGCACGATTCTCAGAAGCTTGAGGTCTGGATTTTAAAGGGCAATAGTAATACACACAGAACATTCCTTATTTTGTATGTACTACTGTTGCTCTTTCAAATCCAGTTCTTAAGCTGAGAATCAGTTGCTTAAGAATGAAGAGAAAAAAACCCAGTCTTCAGTGATTATAGCAACTATTGGGAAAGAAGAAAACGATGTGGGCCGTACCATTATTACGTGCCCCAGTATCCCTATTTCTCTACTTGGGGAGGAAAAGGCTGAGCTTCCTGTAATCAAAGTTGTTCTTTTAATATTACTGTCTGCCCTAATGGCATTCATATACTTCTCTCTAAAAACTTGACATACTACTGTGTGGCATGGGGTAATTTTCAAGATGTAATGTTGAGACGTTTCCCATTGCTATCAATGAGATTCTAGCTATCATTTATCAAGTACGTTCTAGAACATGAAAGCTAAAATCTGATTGGTCGCTATTTGCAACACCTCCAGTTATCCATTTTTAGAACCTTCAGTTAATCCACCTCATAGTGAGAATCACAACGTTCAAGTTACAGAATTATAAGGAAGCAGAAAATCATAAGGCACAATTACAGTTGTACGTGAACAGTATGATATTAATAAAAGGTAACTAATGTACTTTCCATATGCTTTATAACAAATTAATATTTTCATCATTGTACAAAAAGCTTTCTCAAGAACATTCTGTCGTCGTCTTGTTGCAGATGCTGGGAAGACTTTGCCAGAAGGTCTTGATTACACCAAGATCTGGCTACAGACAGCAGCCGGAGAGGTCAATGCCAGAACAGGGATTCCTCCTCCATTTGTCACACTGCAAATAAAAGATTTCCTTAACGGTCCAGGTAAGTTGATTATTAGTTTTATTTCTTTTTAATAATGCCAATGAAAAACACACATCATGTAAGAAGACAACGGCCAAAGATTTCTGCAGACCCTGCACAAAGTTTAATCATTGAAAAAAATTTTTTCGGACATGGAAAAAAAAAAAAAAAGACGACTAACAAAAACATAAAGCTTCTAGGTTATCTGTAAAATATGAAGCTGTGTACCTGTCTAGATCACTGACAAAGGTGTGTCCCTCTACACTATGGGCCTAATTCAGACTTGATCGCAGCAGCAAATTTGTTCTCTAATGGGCAAAACCATGTGCACTGCAGGTGCGGCAGATATAACATGTGCAGAGAGAGTTAGACTTGGGTGGATTATTTTGTTTCTGTGCAGGGTAAATACTGGCTGCTTTATTTTTACACCGCAATTTAGATTTCAGTTTGAACACACCCCACCCAAATCTAACTCTCTCTCTGCACATGTTATATCTCCTCCCCCCCTGCAGTCAGAGCCGGCCTTAGACATAGGCAAACTAGGCAAATGCCTAGGACATTTGTTATGCTTAGGGGCACCAGCAGCTTCTGCTGATTAAAATGATATGCGGCATGCCTATATTCTGTGTGTGACTGCGGCTGTATCTGCATACAAAATACTACATTGCAGTGTGTTCCTGGAAGTCACTGTAATGTAGCATTTCGTATGCAGATACAGCCGCAGTTGCACACAGAATATTGACATGCTGCGTATTATTTTAATCATCAAAAGCTGCTTGTGCATCCTAGCCACATAGTAATGCAAATAAGATGCATTTTCATAAACAAAAGGCGCCAGACGTTAGCAGCAGCGGCATGCGGTGAGGTCAGTGTCTGGGGAGGCACAAGCAGCTAACACCCCCCCCCCCCCCCATAGAGGGGGGGGGGTAATGCCATAGCGGGGAAGACACACGGTATGGGGTCCCCCTGCCATAGCATTAATCTACCCCCCCAAACTAGTCAGCCCAGGGCTGGAATTCCTCGGAAGTGGGGACCCCAAAAAATAAACATGGGGTCCCCCTCCCGAGCAATAACCAGCACTGGGCTGATAGCCCAGTGCTATGCCCCGCACCCCTGGTGGCGGTGGGTGCGGGGTTCATTGTTAAATTTGTTCTTTACAGGTGGCCTACAGATCCCAGCAAGCCTGCCCCAGCATGCTGGCACTTGGAGAACCACAAGTGCCAGCATGCCCGGACATAAATGGCCCGCTGGCACCTGTGGTCCACCTGTAAAGAATAGTAATATTGTTCTTTACAGGTGGCCAACAGGTCTCAGCAAGCCTGCCCCAGCATGCTGGCACATGGAGAACCACAAGTGCCAGCATGCCCGGACATAAATGGCCTGCTGGCACCTGTTCTCCTCCTGTAAAGAAAATATTAAAATAAAAACACCACACAATCTTAAAAAATAAGTTTTATTGCACAGGGTCTTCATCTGGGGGCAGCGGCCTTTAAACTATTTTGCATGGCCGCCGCTTCCCCAGGGCTTCCAGCGTCTTCCTCTGACGTCTTCACCTGGGAGGCGGCGGCCTTAAAGCTCTTTTGCATGGCCGCCGCGTTCCCCAGGGCTTCCAGCGTCTTCACCTGGTGGGCGGCGGCTGCTAAGCTCTTTTGCATAGCCGCCGCCCATCCAGGACTTCCGCCGTCTTCAGCCTTCAGGAGCTCTTCTCCGCTCCTCCTCCGCCGTCGGACTGACAGCCGCTCCCTCGTGCTGACTTATATAAGTCAGCCAGAGGGGGCGGAGTGATGACGCGGCGAGCCGTGATTGGCTCGCGGCGGCCATCTTCAATTTAAAAAATGACGCTGAGGCGCCATTTTTGAAATGGGTTACCGCTCCGCTGCTCAAACTCTGCACCGCCGCCCGCACCCACGCCACCCACGCCGCCAACACCTCCGCCGCGCCCACAACAGTGATTGATATCGGATCCAGTGACGGATCCGCTGGTCAATCACTGTGGCCTCACTGACAGGGGCATGCTTTCATGGGTTGAAAGCACGTCCCTGTATGAAAGCGGCACCACTAATGGTGCTGCTTTCCCATGATTTTTCAATGGGCTTTTAATGCCCATTGCTAGGCCCCGCCCGCGCCCGCTCCCCATACCTTTCCCTATCTGACAGGGAGGCACCACGATCGGTGCCTCCCAAACACTTTTTACAGTTACACAGGAGTAATGATTAGGATAATATAAAGCAAATACTTATGACACAGAATGTGTCATAAGTATCTTCTTTATGTTATTTTAATCAGTAATGACAGGGGAGGCACTGCCTCCCCTGACTGCACGTCCCTGGTTAGCAGAGCTGCCAGATGACTCATGCCAGGCATCTCCTGCAGAACTAGTGGCAGTGCTAGGGGGCACCATCCAAAATCTTGCCTAGGGCATCATATTGGTTAGGATCGGCTCTGCCTGCAGTGCAGCATGGTTTTGCCCACGAGAGAACAAATTTGCTGCTGCGATCAGATCTGAATTAGGCCCTACCTCGTCTACCTTGAAATCACTTTGCACTCAGATGCACATGGCAAGCGCCTGCTTTTGTTAAATGTTGCTAATAATTACCAGTAGTGGAAAGCAGGAGCTCCTATCTTATGGGCAGCGGAGCTGTAGCACTTACACATTGAGCACCATTCACCTAATATACTGTGTTGCTTTATTAAAATATAATGGAAGGGTGGGGCTATATGGCAAGAGACAGCTTATCCAATGCATTTTAGAGTGCCATGGGATTGTTCAATTTATCCAGATGAAATGTCTACAATCTGTACTTACTATACTTTTCCACTGTTGTAGAATTATACCTCTGGCTAAGGGGGGCATCAGTTTACCCCTGAAATATTTTCATGTGAAAAAAACTGTGTTTTACCTTGATTTTTGCCCAATAATTCATTATTGGGTAATTCAATTGTATCTCCTTTTTTCCGTTCAAAAAATGACCTGTTTTTGGGCGAAAAAACACATACTGTAGGTGTAAATTTACTAAGATGGGAGTTCTATTTAATATGGGATATTGCCCATAGCAACCAATCAGATTCTACTTCTCATTTATCTAGCACCTTCTAGAAGATAATACCTGGAATCTGATTAGTTGCTATGGGCAACATCCCATCTTAAATAGAACTCCCGTCTTAGTAAATTTACCCCATAGGATCCAGCTGCGATCGTGGAATTTGGCACTCATCATGGATTTTGTTTTAGGATCTGCCGAGGTCCCGAAAACAAATCCCAGAAAAGTGTTGCTGCTGGCATTGCTTCAGGATGATTTAATTGCCCTTGGAGATCAATCAGCACGTGTCAATTAAATTACCCCCTAAGTACCTTACAGTGGCACCAGGCATCCAAAACTAAATTTAAGTTACTATAGATAAGTACAATCTCCACTGAGCAACTCTGTTCTTGTTACAAAAGATTATTTTCCATAAACTATAACATCAATTATTTATACTGTAGTTAGCTATTTATTTATTTCTTTCTTATTTAAAAGATGACTATGTTAAGTCAAAGCTGAAAACCCAGCACGGTTGTATCTGTACTGTATGGGACATTTTAACCTCTGCATGATTTATATATGCTGTCAATTGACAACAGTATCAGATGATATTGCATTATATTACGTTGTACTTTATATTACTCTGTGCTTTATCTTCCCCATTTGACAGTAGAGTGGAATGTGTCTGTAGATAATACATACAATAAAACAGCGGGCATGGCCTGACCGGAGACCGTGTATGAGAGCTCCCTGCTGGGCCCGCTCTTCTATTCTCTACCCTGCTTTGCAGCCTGTTCTTTGGGGCTCCTACACCTCTGTGTAGGCTTCCCTGTACCTAGGACCCTGCTGCAATACGAGGTTGCTGAGCCGGAGTGTGCTCCATGCGCTCCCGCAGATTGCGGCCTTGTCTCCTCTCTCAAGCCGGGGGCTCGATTTCCCACAGTATCCGGCGCGACCATCCGCGGATCCGTGAAGGGCCGGGACATTGCCTGGGGGACTGTCTGGAGCTCCTGTACTCCTGTATTTACCCGCAGCTGCCTAGTCCTGGAGATTGGGTTCCTGTGTGCCCCGTGGATTGTGCTGCGGCGGCCCAGAGCTGAGAGTGAGGTGAGCTTCTCCGGAGTCCCTGTATGCGGCGGTCATCTTGGACATCTATATATGGAAAGGCAGCCTGTCTCTACACACACCACAGCCAGCAGTAGAGATACTGTGGACACTGCTTCACCTTTATCCAGCACACCCCATCCTGTGCATCTCAAGGGGTGTTTTTACTGTGCTCTAACGCTGATTTAATCCCCTGGCCCCTCTGAACACAGTGGCTCTTTATTAAGTTCATTTCACTCGTAGTGGACTCTTTTACCTCAATACAGTGTGGGTCTCTTACACCTGGGATACCTATTTGGCATTGTTACTGGGCTTTACGCAGCTTAGTTTTACACCCTCTGGAAATAGGAGACACTGCTGGTCAGGTCTCTACCTTTTCCTGTGATACTTCTGTGTGATGTCCGTGTGAGATATACCTGCTTCTCTGGGAGGCACTGGGTTCTACCCCATCTTCCTTCCCTCACCAGCATTTTCACTCAATCTCCTTGAAATTTAGCTAATTTTTTTCTACATATCTATACATTGTTGCTCAGAGATACTCTGGACATGTCTAATAGGAATCCCCCCTGGAGATTCATCCTCCTTTTTCTGCCCTAAACGGGGTGAATCAACACCCGGTTTCATCAGGGACTATGTAGGACTCGGGGTCCTCCCCGTCTAGATCCGATTCCACTCTACCTGCTGATGCTGATCCATATCACTCCCTAGTACAAAGGATTGCGACCACATTCAGAGTTGAATTGTGAACGGCCATCCAAGAACTTAAAACGGAAATTTCCTCTCTGGGATCTCGCACGGACACCTTAGAAGTTAGAACAAAAAACTGATGATATCTGCAATTATCAGGATGTGATCACTCAGGAGGTTTCGGAATTGCGCTCGGAGGTCGGTCCCTGCTATTCCCTATAAAGGATCGCACCTCCTCATATTTCAGGACCTGGCCCCCACCACTCTCAAAAAAAGGAGAGAGAAGTTGCCTGTCACCAAAGCTTTTCGCAACCGCCAGATTCTTTATAGATGGGGATTTCCGTTTGCTCTACATTTCTCCTTCAATGGTCGGAACCACTCTGTGTAGAACCCTGATGATGGTTTGGAGGCTCTCAGACGATTGGGGCTTTTCTCGACTTCTCCTCCTACGTCATCTCCAGACTCTCTCTCGAGGGCTGTAAGTCGAGATTGCCTTTGCATGCTGAATGGTCGACCACCTGATGGTTACGTTACCTGTCTTCAGGACTTTCAGGTTTATTGCAAAAACTTGTAGATTCGTTTTCTCAGACTTAATATTACAGAGATGATTTATGTTTTATTGTTCCTAATATATTTGTGTTTTTTGCCCCTCCTTTCTGCACAGGGGCGTGTGGCTCTCTCTTTACTCTTTTACAGCCCGTTTGCTTGGGTCATTAGTTTGCTGATATTGTGACGCTATTATGTAAATATGGCAGAGTCCCCTCATGCCACTGTTCAGTGATTGTTGTTATTGCTAGCCTATCTCTATTATCTGCTACATGTCTTTATCCTTCTGTGCTTGTTTATTATGTTGTGATAATGTTTCACGACACTCTATGGTACAATTTGTCCTCCTGCTCAGGTTTTTCCGATATCGGAATGGACCCTCTTTTGTCAATGATATTTTGTGCCCTCTATTCCGATAGTTGGGGTTTCCCCCTTTGCCTTGCAGCCCACCCCCTTCATGCCCGTGTTAGTGACCCACATTTTACTATTGTTTTGGTTCTCCTAGCGGCCTCACCCCCACAACATCTGTAACCCCCCCTCTGTGGCTGGGGTTCCGTGATGATGTATGGCGTGTCCTCGAGACTGCGACCTTTTCTAGTTACTCGGCTGGCTTCTCGGCCTCCGTTCCTTGTGTTTTTTTATCCCTAATTTTCCCTGTCACCCTCATATCCCCCATATTCAGCTCTGCACTGTAATCTGGATTGTTAGGTCTCTCTTAAGCCAGATCCTCTACTGGAATTCTCCATGACTCTAAACATTTTAAAGCCAACAATTATTTTACAAGAAACACATTTTAAAACTGTTCATCCCACCTTGGCTTCATGAACTTTTTCTCAGGCCTTCTATTCTACAACTCCGAAAAAAACGTAAGGGCACTGCCATTTTGCTACATACTTCACTTAATTACACTGTTGAGAACTCTATTTCAGATCCCAAGGGCCGCTTTAATATTGTTGTATTACACCTGGGACACTCTTTTTTTAACTGTTGCCTCAGTTTACTCCCCTAATATGGAGCAGGGTGCCTTTCACTGCGACTTTCACTCCCAACTTGAAAAACTAGTAAAGGGTCGGGTGATAATAGGTGGGGACAATGCTGTACCTGATCTACTATGGGACCGTATTCAATCTCGTATCCCTAGTCCTTCAATAGTTAGGGAACCCATGCGGTTAGCTGATTACATAACATCCTCTGGTTACTACGATGCTTGCAGGGTATTGTACCCCTGTGAGCGTACGTACACACATTACTCTATTCCTCATGAAATTCACTCTAGACTTGACCTTTTTTTTAGTAGATTCTTCCTCAGTGCAGGGCTTGATAAAGGCTTGGGTCTCCCCAGTGGTATGGTCAGATCATTTAGCTGTTTCTTTGACTGTTTCTTCCACTCCTACACACCCCACACTTTACCGTTGGAGATTGAACTCCACTCTCCTTCTGAGGAAAGATTATGTTACTCAGACTGATGGAGTCCTGGAGTAATTTTTTACCTTGAATTCCACAGAAGATATATCACCAGCTATAGTTTGGGAAGCGCATAAAGCCTCCATTCGGGGTCACTTCATTTCTTTAGCTAAAGTCCAAAAATTGCAGGATCGCCGGGCAGTAGCGGATCTTGAACGACAAATTGAGGAGCTGACGATTCGGCATCAGCAAATGCCTTTGAAAGGCCAATTATACCAAATTTTATCTGCTAAAGCCGCTAAAACCATGCGGTGGTTACAGCATAAGTTCTACTCTAAGGGTGACAAAGCTGACTCCTTCTTAGCCTCTCACTGTCGTGCTTGTAAACAGAGGAACAGGATCCTTTCACTAAGACCTGTACCACAGGCTGACTTACGACCCTTAGAAAATAGCACACTGTTTCAAGGACTTTTACCAATCACTGTATAACATACTTCTGATGATACTATTAGTCTGCAGGAGCGTATTGACAACTTCCTCTTTTATTACCCTCTCCCAGTTCTCTCCGAAAAGCAGATTTGTTCACAGAAATCACTGCTGAAGAAATTGATCTTGCGATCAAGTCATTGAGAAATGCCTCAGCTCCGGGCCCAGACGGTCTACCGGCTCTATATTATAAAAAATGTAGTAGAATTCTGGTCCCGGCCCTGACAGTATTGTTCAATGTGATTTTAGCCGGCACGCCTTTTGATGGTTCCACTACTAGGGCAGAGATAGTTGTCATACCTAAACCTGGGCGTTACCTTACGATGTGTGGTAGCTATCGCCCGATATCGTTGTTGAATTCTGATCTAAAATTATTTGCAAAAATACTGGCAAACTGTCTTGCTGGGGTGATTTCCTCCCTGGTTCACCCTGACCAGGTCGGCTTTATCCCTGGCAGGCAGGCCTTTGATAACATTAGACGGGCGATAGATACTATACACTTTGTCGATTAATCTAAAATCCCCTCTTTGGTGATGGGGTTGGACGCTGAAAAGGCGTTCGATCGCATCTCTTGGCTATATATGGATTGCACCCTTCGACTCTTTGGTCTCTCGGATCGTTTTCTCACTGGAATAAAATCTCCTTATGCTTCCCCGTCAGCTTGTGTCTAGGTGAATGGCCTACAGTCTCCTCCTTTTTCAATAAAAAATGGCACAAGACAGGGCTGTCCTCTGTCACCCTTAATTTTTGCCCTGATGGTAGAACCCCTGGCCTCTAGTATCCGAAACTGCCCGGAGATATCGGGGATCAAAATAGGCTCTTCTGAGTTTAAAATCTCACTATATGCTGATGATATTTTACTTACTCTTTCAAACCCCTTTATCTCGCTCTCAAACCTTTTTAAAACTATACAGGAATTTGGTGTCATTCATAATTTTACGATCAACGCTGCTAAGACAGAGGTTTTAGACTTCCACCTTCAAGTCCCATTAAAAGTTTCCTTAGCAAGTAACTTCAAATTTGAATGGAAAAAATTCTGCTTGAAATACTTAGGTATATATCTAACCAGACAATATTCTCAGTTATATGTGGCTAATTATCCTGGGTTAATTCATATTGTCACTAATGATCTCCTTAAATGGTCTGGACAATTCATTTCATGGTCGGGTCGCGCCAGTGCCCTTAAAATGAACGTCCTACCTCGCCTACTGTACCTCTTTCAAGTGCTCCCGGTACAGATTCCCTTGCATGTATTTTAAGATTTGCAGAAGAAATTCTCACGCTTTTTATGGTCAGGCAAAGGACCTCGTGTACGACTCAAAACTCTCTATAATATCTCTAATATCAAATTATATTTTTAGGCAGCCCATCTTTCCCAGGCTGTCCTCTGGCATTCGCACATATCGTCTCGTAGATGGCTTCAATTGGAATCCGAACTTGTTCATATGTATTCCATCTCCATCCTTCTTTGGATCCCTCGCTCTCACAGGTCCCCTGATTGTGCTACTTTCCCATCCATAGCATTCACCATCTCGCTCTAGGATAGGCTTACTAAGACCTTCTCTCTGTTGTCCTCCCCTCCTGCTCTTTTTCCACTATGGGATAACCCGCTATTCCCCGGAGGTATTGATAAGCATCCCTTTAAGCATTGGTTAGCTCATGACCTTCTTTTTATAAATGATATAGCATTATTACGTTCCTTTCCACCCTTTTCAGACTTACAGAATAGATATGGACTCTCACCACAGTGTTTCTTCCAGTACCCGCAATTGCGTAGTTTTTCTTCAGTTTTTCTTCAATCGCATAGTTCTTTGAACAGATCCTTTATGGAGTCATTGTGCTTCCTCCGTTCTCCCTCTAAGGGCTTTTTATCAACAATATATCGCCTCATGCTTACTTGTAATTTACCCACATTGGCCCCACACGAGACGGCTTGGGAAAATGATTTGCAAGACCGTATGGGTCCGGACACTTGGGAACAGATTGGGCAGAATTTAGTTTCCTCTGCGACCTCTATTAGACATAGGGAAAATTCATTTAAACCAGGGCTGGCCAAACCGGTCCTCGAGATCTACCAACAGTTCATGTTTTCCAGGCCTCCTGGAGATCTGTAGAATTGTCAGTTAGGAATGAATGCAGCACATCTTAATTAATAATTACTACACCTGTGCACCAGCTAGGACTGGAAAATGTGAACTGTTGGTAGATCTCGAGGACTGGTTTGGCCAGCTCTGATTTAAACTATATGTCCGATGGTACTTAGTTCCGACACGATTAAGTAGAATATTCCCCTCAGCATCAGACGTGTTGGAGAGGTTGTGGGTTGAGGGGTACCTTGCTCCATATATTTTGGAACTGCTCCAAGATAGTTTCGGTCTGGAAGGCTATCCGGAGATTGGTTTTACTAATCACTGGAGTAGACATGCCCTTTTCCCCCTCTTTCTTCCTTTTTCCTCGGACCATTCCTGGGACACCAAAACCTTTACAGAAGCTCATTTGGCATATCACGACCGCACTGAAATGTAAAATTGCTTATCATTGGAAATTGCACACAATTCCCTCCATCACAGCTGTTATTGCGGCCATTTGGGATACTTACCATATGGAATTCCTCTCCAGTGTACTTAATAACAATGCATTATCCTTTACTGATACTTGGTCTCTTTGGTTGGCTTACTATAAAGCCCCCCCTCCTTTGACATATGGTTTTTGACATAACTAGTTTTGTAATCTTTGCATTGATACTTGAGATTCCTACTTATATGTATATTTGTGCATTGCTGTACCCCCCCTCCCTCTTTTTCCTTCTCTCCCCCAACCCCTCCCCCCCCCCCCCTCCCCTTCCAACTTGTCTATTATTTTTTAGACAAAATTCTTCAATCAACAGTATTTGGAGGGGGGAAAAATACATACAATAAAACAAAGTGTCAAGAAGTATTAAGTTAAACAATTTTAGATGAGACCTAGTAAACTATAATTGAACAAAAGCATGGATGTAATAATTAGTGCTACTCGGGTATAGAGCTCTAGATTACATAATATAAATTAATTTACCATAGTTAGAAATTCAGGATTATAAAGGAAAATTAAAATATGATGTTGCTATATGATGAATGTTAATAAATATAAAATAAATTTAGACACTTCTTCTTGCCCATGTATAGAGAGTACAGATTGACGAAAATCATTTTATTGTAATTTATTTTTTCCCTTGCAAATATGAGTGACAATAAAATATTTAAAAAAAAAAAAAAAAAAAAGGAAAATTACTCTGGTTTGTAAATTGCTTCATTGAAAGAGAATGTAGCAGATGCAGTTTGTAATGGATAATTTGAAGCAGCAGTACCACCTAGGGGCAAGAGAATTTAATTTCACTTCACTTTTTTGCACAGTTCAGGGACATCAGTGCTCACTAAAATTTAGAGTGCTGTAAGTACATGTGCATCAGCTATAGACATAATTGTTTTCAAGACCAGAGATTTTTCTTGTTGTTGTTAAGTGTGCATAAATTACCATTAGATTAAAAAAAAATTTTACATGATACATTTTGTGGATTTTTCTCTTTCAAATAAAACTTATTTTCTTCAATCCATCATATCCCACAGCAGTAGACAATAAAATTAATCCATAACTAAACTATGTTATATGTGATATATTTTGTTACATTTCCTAATCTGTTATATAAATTGTATATGGAAGGTTTAAAAGAGTAAGAAAAAAAACCTTTGGTAAATACTAAATAGGCTAGTGGTGAGATGTTTCTGTAAGAAAATATTTAGGCAAACTGAGCCATTACAATTGCCGTGTTGAGGGAAATCCAGTTCAATATAAATCTAGTTTCACAGTTCGTCTTGATTCTGTGTTAGACACCATGTAGAAGAAGTATAATACTCTAAAAGTAACTGGCGCTAGTAATATAAATTATTAGACATTAGTAATTAAGTATAGAGGTGCTCAGCAAATAGCACTATTTACATACAGGATAATACATGTTTCTGAGCGTAAAATTATTCAAAAATTAACATGACCTGGTTTGTATTTAATAAGCAACATGTTTTCTAGAAAAGATCTTTGTATGTTTTGTCCCGAAATACACTTGTATTTACGAACACCAAAAATAAATAAATAAATAAAGGATCTGTGTAAAAAAAACTTTTCCCCTTTTTTTGATCACGTGATTTACATACAGCCCTTTCTAAAGCACTCTTACAAATACTGCTTTGAATATGTTGTTTCATTATTCTGCCTCTGTCATATTTAGTTAAACAAAAACAAATGTTTGTGGTGCAACTTCAACTTTTTATTTCTCAGTCGCAGTTATATTCTATACATGCGTAAAAAGCAGTTTATTTTTTTGACACGTAGAAGGACAATTCAGTACCTTATACTTATTACATAATACTTTTTCATACTTTTTTAATCAAATTGTTTACTGTGCCATATACGTTGCTAGGTTACAGAATTAAAAATGAACGGATTAATAAACTTTTTAGCCTGCTGCTGTTGAAACCTGTGCACAAATAACTCAGGTAAATGCCACGATTTACATGCACAAGAAAAAATCCCGACAGAATCTTTACAATCTCCACTGTGAGCTTTACAAATGTAAACTGTGTAATTATTCCAGGAGGGTTTTTTATCCGCTTTTTAATGACCGAAGAGAGAAAATGGATTTTTCTGTCTTTGAAGACGCACCATCCTATAGAGCTAGCGTTTTTTTAGTTAAGCTATGAGAAAGTGCAGGCTTTCAGCCCAGACTTATCCAGTCCTTTTAGACGTAAGGTTTGTGTGGCATTTGTGAAATAAATGTACTCTAAAATGATGTATTGAAACATTATACCAAGTGCAGATCAAATCGCTATAAACCTGCTGTTCCTGGGCTATAATCTTTTTCATGAGTTACCTCATTGAGGTTTGTCAGAGAATATATAGTCAGAGAATATATATACCACATTACATTTTCTCCTGCCACAAAAATATTTTGCTTTCGCTTAAAAAGGCACAATTACACCCATTAGCTAACTTCGCATTATATAAAAGTCTGGAGAAGGCTCAGCTACTAGAAACCCTTTAGAATAATATATCCAGCAGGTGATAGATTAGTTGGAACAAATTGGAACCGTTGCACTTAAGGGTTCCTGGTTTCCATCAAACTTGTTTTAAAAATGTCGTCATTTTAATACACAATCTGGAGAGCGGCGGAACAGTCCACAGTAGGTTAATTTGAAACATATGATGTGTCACTGCCCTCAGCTGACATGAGCCCAGCTCCATGTGTGAAGCCACAATACGTCCAATCCCGACCGAGGCAAATTCCCTGTGAGAAGGTGAACTAATCCAGGCCTCACACTGGCATGCTAGCCCCCTGTAATTGAAAGCAGGAGCACCTGTTCTTAGCCTATGGCGGTACTGAACTGGAGGGAGGCTGGGGCTGACTGAAGCAGAGAGGGCAACTCTACAAGTCCCCTTACCCCCCACAGTTTAACCCACGCTGGCTCACAGTGTGCATTAAATCATACAATCCTCTTGTCTTACTACCGAAAATGCTGGCACTACATTAACAAGAGATATTGTTTCATGAAATTGGATAAAGGAAACATTTTTGTTATATACATAAGGTGCATAAGGCTCACTTTTTTAATTGATTTTTCATTGATGTGTACCACAATTTTTTAAATGATTGTGTTACCTGTCTAAAAAAAAAAAAGGAAGAATTGTAAATATTAAAGCTCCAAAATTCTATTGGTGTTCTATTATAACATCTTAATAAACATAGGGGGACATTTACTAAGCAGTGATAAGAGTGGAGAAGTGATCCAGTGGAGAAGTTGCTCCATCAACCTATCAGCAACTCTGTATAATTTTATAGTATGCAACTTATAGCTGTTACTTAAGTGCTGATCGGTTGCCATGGGCAACTTCTCCACTGGCTCACTTCTCCGCTCTTATCACTGCTTAGTAAATGTCCCCCTTCGATTAAATTAAAAGAAAAATGTATTAACAATTGTAGTCATTCGAAACCTAGATTATTTCAAAACCCGTAGGTTAGTATGTGAAAATGTGACATTTGAATAGTATTAAATACTGTACAATATATCTGTATAGTCAGTATTTCAAATGTGAGTTAAATGCGGTTACAGAATTCTCACACCCCATCCAAATCACCTGTAAATTAGCATTCGGAAATGTCTCCATCCAATTTGTATTTATTTATTTTAAACACAGATTAATGAGTGGAGTAAATCGGCAAAGCATTCTCTAAATAAATGACTTGAATTAAACGTGTTATGGTTTTCCAGTGTCACCAGTTTATTCCTCGTTTCCCTGCATAGGTCAGAAAATCTTAGGTCAGGCTAACTTCATGAAAAGTAATTAATTGTCCGTCCAAGTTAAGCTGTAGGCTGCTTAGCACGACTTCATGTGGAAACTCAAGAATGTGCCCACTTCATTCCAGTTTAGCTGATATGTTAAGCATGGCATTTGTTAACTTTGAAATAAGATTTTTTTGCTCCTTATGATTTAATGAGACTTGACACGTGAGAAGTGGAGCTGGCTGAAGTGCAGACTTTTCTAATTATCAGAGGGTCATTTGCTAAAAACATTTCAGCTTCTTGATAGTTTTTCATTAGTCGATTACAAACATGTTTTTGTGACTTGAACACAGCAGCCTTAAACAGACTCGTTCAAAGCCCAGGCAAGGTCTATAGAATACATGCTAGAGAAAGGGTTGGCAGGACACGCTGGAACTTCTAGTTCTACACAGTTGAAAACGCCGGTGCTTGCAATGTACTGTAGAGCAATCCGTCCTGTCTAGTGATAAAATAGTGTCAGCACATGGAGTCTAATAATTTGGTATATCAGAGGCCTGCCTTTAACCTATGACTGTCATAGATGCGCTGAGGTATGTAACATGTTGCCTAAAATATTACATATTTTCACAAAATAAATTCAATAAAAAGTACGGTAACTAAATGTTAAGTAAACACATAAAACCTTAATGCGGCTAGTATTCATATTGTTTAAGCCATCCTTCCAAATGGACAGAGGAGTTCTCATAAACTTAAAAATTACTGTTATTAATTATAAGATGTCCTTTTTCTCATGTTCATAGACAGTAACTTCAGCAGACATTTCTGGGTATATTATTATTTAAAACACGGCCTATTCTACATAGCTATAATTGCCTGAAACTCTTAGTAATATGTATATATTTATTATTAGCGGACATATCAACACTTCTGGGAGCTAAAGGAGATCTAGCCTTCTGTAAACCTACAAATCTTTCTACCTTTAAAAGGAAAAAAAAAATAGGTGTTCGATAAGAAAAAATTGTGTCTAAAATAGGGATTGTCCCTTTGGAAAACAATGCGTATACAGTAGGAATTTTTATGATGTACATGAGCTTTCAAAGTCAACTATGTAGAATCAACCATCAATATGATAGCGCAAAGATAATGGAAGTCATCTGCACCTATTTATTTGGGAAAGTGTGTTCTATCCAAATAGAGAAATTCAACCCTGGCACGCTTTATGGTTTATTAATCAAATTCTGTAACTAGAAAAAAATAAATACACACACACAGTATACTGTATATGTATCTCTCTCTCTCTCTCTCTCTCTCTCTCTCTCTCTATATATATATATATATATATATATATACTGTATATGTGTGCGTATATATATATATATATATATATATTTCTCTTACATCCTAGAGGATGCTGGGGACTCCAAAAGGACCATGGGGTATAGACGGGATCCGCAGGAGCTTGGGCACACTAAAAAGACTTTGACTGGGTGTGAACTGGCTCCTCCCTCTATGCCCCTCCCCCAGACCTCAGTTAGACTTTGTGCCCAGGACTGACTGGACACACACTAGGGGAGCTAGAAAGACTTTTGTTAGGTTTTTTATTTTCAGGGAGACCTGCTGGCTACGGGCTCCCTGCATTGTGGGAGTGAGGGGAGAGAAGCAGACCTACTTCTTCTTAGTTCAAGTGCTCTGCTTCTTAGGCTACTGGACACCATTAGCTCTCGATCACTTGGTTCGCCTAGCTGCTTGTTCCCGGAGCCGCGCCGTCACCCCCCTCACAGAAGCCAGAAGAAAGAAGCCGGGTGAGTATTAGAAGAACCGAAGACTTCAGTGACGGCAGAAGACTTCAGTAACGACGTACAGCGCAGCGGTAGCGCTGCGCTCTATGCTCCCAGACACATCACCAACGGTACTCACAGGGTGCAGGGCGCTGGGGGGGGAGCGCCCTGGGCAGCAGTTACTGAGGTCATCCAGGCTGGCTAAAGGCATATTCGGTGCCCAGGCACCGTATATAATACCCCCGCCAGTATACATTTTCAAATTTGAGCGAGTCTGAAGCGCGCCGGGAAGGGGCGGGGCTTAGCCGCACAGCTCACCATCGCCATTTTCCTCTCTTCACAGCCGCTGCAGAGACGCTGGCCCGGGACCTCCATGCTCCTCACAAGTAAAAGGGAGCTAAACGGGGGGGGGGGGGGTTACAGATAAATTGGTGCTTTTTGTGTATTTCAGCGCTACTGATATATATTATCGTTGTGTAGTATATAGGCGCTGGGGTGTGAGCTGGCATACTCCCTCTGTGTTTGCCTCTCCGGGCTTTCCTGTAGGCTGTCCCCTTTATTGGCCAGTGTGAGTGTGGGGGTGTCGGTACTACATGTCGGCATGTCTGAGGCTCAGTGTTCCTCCCCGGAGGAGGTTACTGGGGGCGCAGAAAAGGGGCTGGAGATGGCTCTGTCGGCACAGCCGACTGCTGATTGGATTACTATGTTAAGTACACTTAATGCTAATGTGGCTTCATTGTCTAAGAGGCTTGCTAAAGACTCAAACATGGAGAAAATCCATGGAAGATGCTTTGGCTCTGGTGCAGACCCCCTCAGGGTCACAAAAACGTTCTTTTACCCAGATGGTAGATACAGATACCGACACGGAATCGGATTCCGATGTCGACTTTAATGAGGCTACTTTACACCCAAGGGTTGTTAAGAGTATTCAGTACATGATTGTGGCTATTAAAGATGTTTTACATATCTCTGATGAACCTACTGTTCAGGAAACAAGGGTTTGCCTCTTTAAAGGAAAAAAACCTGAGGTGAAGTTTCCCCCCTCTCATGAAATGAATGCTCTTTGTGAAGAAGCTTGGGAGTCGCCAGACAAGAGGTGGCAGATTCCCAAGAGAATTTTTATGGTGTATCCTTTCCCCTCTGATGACAGGGAAAAATGTGAGTCGTCTCCAAATGTCGACACGGCTCTGTCCCGTTTGTCCAAGAAGGTGGCGCTTCCGTCCCCTGACACGGCTGCTCTCAAGGATCCGGCGGATCGCAAGCTGGAGACGTCTTTGAAGGCCATTTTCGTTAATACTGGTGCATTGCTCATACCTGCTGTGGCGTCGGTATGGGTGAGTAGTGCTATTGCTAAATGGGCTGATAATTTAGCTTCTGATATGGATACCCTTGATAAAGATACTATTCTTTTGACTCTTGGTTATATCAAGGATGCTGCAGATTACCTAAAGGATGCGGCGAGAGATGTTGGCCTCTTGGGATCAAGAGCCAATGCCATGGCGGTCTCAGCCAGGAGGGCGCTGTGGATCCATCAATGGAATGCTGATGCCGACTCCAAGAAGTAGATCTGCTTCCCTCCCCCACCTCTACCAAGTCCACCGCATGACGCTGGGGCTCCCCTGCGGGAGTCCGTGCCGGTGGGGGTCGTCTCCGAATCTTCAGTCAGGTCTGGTTTCAATCGGCCCTGGATCCTTGGGTCTTAGACATAGTGTCCCAAGGGTACAAGCTGGAGTTTCAGGAGATGCCCCCCCCCTTCCCCCGTGTCGCTTTTTCGTATCGGCCTTGCCAGTTTCTCTTCCAGAAAGAGAAGTAGTAAATGCTGCGATACAAAAGTTGTGTCAACAGAGGGTAATTGTTCCCGTTCCCCTGTCCCAACGGGGGGAAGGGTTCTATTCGAGCCTCTTTGTCGTACCGAAGCCGGACGGTTCGGTCAGACCGATTCTGAACCTAAAATCCCTCAATCCATACTTGAAAACTTTCAAGTTCAAGATGGAATCTCTTCGAGCTGTGATCTCCAGCCTAGAAGGGAGGGATTTTATGGCGTCAGTCGACATAAAGGATGCCTACTTACACGTCCCGATTTATCCTCAGCATCAGGCCTACCTGAGATTTGCGGTGCAGGATTGTCATTACCAATTTCAGATGTTGCCGTTTGGGCTTTCCACGGCCCCGAGGGTTTTCACCAAGGTTATGGTAGAAATGATGGTACTCCTTTGCAAGCGAGGGGTCACAATTATCCCGTACTTGGACGATCTCCTAATAAAGGCGAGGTCACAGGAACAATTGTTAAAGAATGTGGAACTCTCCCTGACGGTTCTGCAACATCACGGTTGGATTTTAAATTTGCCAAAATCTCAGTTAATTCCGAAGACTCAGCTGCCCTTCCTGGGCATGATCCTAGACACAAGGCTTCAGAGAGTGTTTCTTCCGGAGGACAAAGCTCTAGAAATACAGACCATGGTCAAGGAGCTTTTGAGACCGACAAGAGTGTCGATTCATCAATGCACTCGAGTGTTAGGGAAGATGGTGGCGGCTTACAAGGCCATTCCGTTTGGCAGGTTTCATAGCAGGGTGTTTCAGTGGGACCTGCTGGACAAATGGTCTGGGTTGCACCTACACATGCAACGGAAAATAAGTCTATCTTCCAGGGGCAGGATCTCTCTCCTGTGGTGGCTGCATGGCTCTCACTTTCTAGAGGGACGCCGTTTCGGAATCCAGGACTGGGTCCTGCTGACCATGGATGCAAGTCTCCGAGGATGGGGCGCTGTCGCGCAGGGAAGAAGTTTCCAGGGAAAATGGTCAAGCCAGGAATCTTCTCTCCACATAAATGTTCTCGAGTTAAGAGCCATTTACAACGGCCTCCTGCAAGCAAAGAGTTTTCTTCAGGGTCTTCCTGTCCTGATCCAGTCGGACAACATCACAGCGGTGGCGTACGTAAACCGCCAAGGCGGAACAAGGAGCAGGGCGGCAATGGCGGAAGCCACAAGAATTCTCCGCTGGGCGGAACAGCACGTAAGCGCTCTGTCAGCAGTCTTCCTCCCGGGCGTGGACAACTGGGAAGCAGACTTCCTCAGCAAACACGATCTCCATCCAGGAGAGTGGGCTCTTCATCAAGAAGTATTTGCAGACGTGACAAGGCGTTGGGGAACTCCACTGATAGACATGATGGCGTCTCGCCTCAACAAGAAACTTCCGTATTGTTCCAGGTCAAGTATTGTTCCAGGTCAAGGGACCCCCAAGCCTGTGCGGTGGACGCCCTGGTAACTCCGTGGGTGTTTCAGTCGGTGTATGTTTTCCCTCCGCTTCCTCTCATTCCAAAGGTGCTGAGGATCGTAAGACGAACAAGGATTCAGGCAATACTCGTCGCTCCAGATTGGCCACGGAGGGCCTGGTATCCGGATCTTCAGGAATTACTAGTTCAAGATCCCTGTCCGCTTCCTCTAAGAGAGGACCTGTTACTGCAGGGGCCCTGCCTGTTTCCGGACTTACCGCAGCTGCGTTTGACGGCGTGGAAGTTGAACGCCAGATTTTAGCTCGGAAGGGTATTCCAGGGGAGGTCATTCCCACTCTCCTTAAGGCTAGGAAGGAGGTCACGGCGAAACATTATCACCGTATTTGGAGAAAATATGTGTCGTGGTGTGAATCCAAAGCAACTCCTGCGGAGGAGTTTCACTTGGGTCGTTTCCTCCATTTTTTGCAGGCAGGCGTGGATGCGGGCCTGAAATTGGGTTCCATCAAAGTGCAGGTTTCAGCCTTATCTATTTTCTGTCAAAAGGAATTGGCCGTCCTTCCTGAGGTTCAGACTTTCATGAAGGGAGTGTTGCATATCCATCCTCCTTTTGTGCCACCCATGGCGCCGTGGGATCTTAAAGTGGTGTTGCAGTTTCTTATGTTTCACTGGTTTGAGCCTTTGCGTACGGTTGAGTTAAAGTTTCTAACTTGGAAAGTGGTCATGCTTTTGGCTCTGGCGTCTGCCAGGCGAGTATCTGAGTTGGCGGCTTTGTCTCACAAGAGCCCATATTTGATCTTCTATTCGGATAGAGCGGAATGGAGGACCCGGCAACAATTTCTGCCGAAGGTGGTCTCTCTGTTTCACATTAACCAACCTATTGTGGTGCCTGTGGCTACGGATGCTGTGGCGGTCCCAAAATCTCTTGATGTTGTAAGAGCTTTGAAAATTTACGTTGCCAGGATGGCTCTTACTAGGAAGACAGAGGCTCTGTTTGTCCTGTATGCTTCCAACAAGATTGGAAATCCTGCTTCTAAGCAAACTATTGCTCGCTGGATTTGTAATACGATTCAGCAAGCTCATTCTTCGGCTGGGCTTCCGTTGCCGAAATCAGTAAAGGCCCATTCTACCAGGAAAGTGGGCTCATCTTGGGCGGGTACCCGAGGGGTCTCGGCACTTCAACTTTGCCGAACAGCTACGTGGTCGGGTTCAAACACTTTTGCTAAGTTCTACAAGTTTGATACCCTGGCTGATGAGGACCTCATGTTTGCTCAGTCGGTGCTGCAGAGTCATCCGCTCTCTCCCACCCGGTCTGGAGCTTTGGTATAGACCCCATGGTCCTTTTGGAGTCCCCAGCATCCTCTAGGACGTAAGAGAAAATTGGATTTTAATACCTACTGGTAAATCCTTTTCTCCTAGTCCGTAGAGGATGCTGGGCGCCCATCCCAGTGCGGACTGTTCCTTGCAGTTAGGTTACTACTGGTTATTTTCGGTTACACGTGCATTGTGTATCAGTTAAGTTCAGCTTGTTGCTGTTGTTAGTTCATACTGTTATCTGGTTTCATGCTACTGCAGTTGTACGGTATGTTTGTGGTGTGGGCTGGTATGTTTCTTGTCCTTAGTTTAACAAAAATCCTTTCCTCGAAATGTCCGTCTCTCCTGGGCACAGTTCCTTTAACTGAGGTCTGGGGGAGGGGCATAGAGGGAGAAGCCAGTTCACACCCAGTCAAAGTCTTTTTAGTGTGCCCAAGCTCCTGCGGATCCCGTCTATACCCCTTGGTCCTTTTGGAGTCCTCAGCATCCTCTACGGACTAGGAGAAAAGGATTTACCGGTAGGTATTAAAATCCTATTTTTTATATATATATATATATATATATATATATACCCCCAGATAAGGTGCAGAAATTAAACAATCAAATCACCTTATATAGAAAAGAGTTGATCAGCTTTAAGAAAGAAAAGCTTGCTAAATTTGAAAGTGACTACAATCAACATCGGGTTTATCAATGGCTGAGCGGGGGTAGTGGTTATTCCCAGAGACGACCATTTTTCATGCACTGTGTCATTCCCTGTGCGCCTGTCCGCAGGGAGTGACGTCATTGATTCTTAATGCCGGCCGGGTGTGCAGTCCCGGTGCAGACATGGGCGTTACACGTGGTGCTTTAAAGTATATAAGGTATGTGTTATTCATGTTTTGTTAGCCTGATGATAGTGTTTATTACACTGAAACGTTGCTGAAAGCGTGGTTTGGTTGTCCTTTATTCAAAGTCGAGTGCCGCACCTTATCTGGGTATGTCTTTATCATTGTGAGGGCACAGGCTGAAGTTTTCCACACGGATCATTGGAGTGCCGGACCTTCGAGCTTGTATATATATATATATATATATATATATATATATATAACATTTATTTCTTTTATTATTAGAGAATGAACTGTATTTACCTTGCATAACAATTTTGGTCTATGAGCTGACAAGAATAGAGTGGTACTGGATGTAGACAGGACTGGAGATAATGGTACAGATATCAAGATGGAACTAATAATGTGGATATCGGGCCGAAACCGATGATGCTTCTGATATCGGACTGGAACTGATGATGTTTCTGATATCGGGCTGGAACTGATGATGTTTCTGATATCGGGCTGGAACCGATGATGTTTCTGATATCGGGCTGGAACCGATGATGTTTGTAATATCGGGCTGGGACCGATGATGCTTCTAATATCGGTCTGGAACCGATGATGCTTCTAATATCGGTCTGGAACCGATGATGCTTCTAATATCGGTCTGGAACCGATGAAGCTTGTAATAACGGTCTGGAACCGATGGTGCTTCTAATATCTGAGTGGAACTGATGATGCTTGTAATATCGGGCTGGAACCGATGAACCTTGTAATATCGGGCTGGAACCGAAGATGCTTCTATTATTGTGCTGGAACCGACGCTGCTTCTAATATTGGGCTGGAACCGATGATGTTGCTAATATCGGGCTGGAACCGATGATGTTGCTAATATCGGGCTGGAACCGATGATGCTTCTAATATCAGGCTGGAACCGATGATCAGACTAGAACTGATGATATGACTATTGAACTGGAACCAAGGATTACACTGTGCTGAGCTGGTAGTCACAGGTACACCGAGTCTGGCTTGAACTGACAAGGAATACCACATTTAAAGAAAAATATACAAGTCGTTGTCAACAGCCGCTGGTAAAGGGATGGTCAGATTCCCTTGTATAGATAAAACAAGAATAATAAGGAAACCAGCGCTGGCTGTAATAATTAAGCAAATATGGATGGTTTGTTGTAAAAAAATATATTATTCACAATTTATTCGCCATTATACATTTTAGAAGAAGAAAAACACTGATAAAAAATAGCTAATGCCATCAGAATTGAATGGTCAATTCTCAGCCAATCCACTTGAAATACTCCTAGATGGTTATCCCTTAGTATTGCCTCAGCCTTAGGAATTATCCAATTTTGGATTAAAGGGAGTCCATAAAAGGTGCTTAGCTGTAAATCCAGATGGTGGAGCAAGTGTCCAATTAACGCCAGGGATGGAAAGCAGGAGTTCAGGATATCTGCATGTGGCATCGGCTAAAGTTCTCATGCTCTACGCGTTTCGCTGGTCTCAGAACATCCAGTTTCATCAGGAGCATAGGCATCGGCAAACCGTCCTTATATGTTTAATTATTACAGCCAGCGCTGGTTTCCTTATTGTTCTTGAAAAGGAATACAGACTGGGGACAGACTACTGGGAACAGAAGTCTGGAGCCCAGGATGTACAGTAGCTCTGTGAAGCAATGTTGTTAAAGGCCCTTGCTGCCTATCTGTGCAATCTTTATATCTTCTCTGGAGAGCAGTGGTTGGAAGATCTGGTCAGACGACCAATGCTAGGCCAGGAATTGGTAAAGCATGGAACAGCAGCAGATTGGTGTGCAGAGTCTGTGGTTGGGGAATCAGCGGTCAGCTGATCACAAGTGTCATGGCGGTGCCCATGTCTGAATTTTGGAGAGAACTCTGGCGTGGAGGAAGTAGGCCCAAATGCTGGGGAAGTGGAGAGTCAGCAGAGCAATGTGGAGAGCTGGAACTGGAATTAGCATGACTTGCTGGGTTTGCTGGGCAGGGACATCATGAACAGACTTCACTGCTGAATTCAGAACTCTGCAGATTACTCACAAAACTGGCTAATCAGAAGCTTCAGCAGCCAGCAACATAGACTGCAGCTTGTAAACTGAGCAGACCTGTCAGACAATGGATATAGGCAGGACTGATAGCAGAGGTGCAGTAACTCACAAAACAAGCGGGATTAAATCAGGATCGTGACAATCGGGTCATACTGCTTAACTGGCATCACTTACTTTGAAATGAGCTCATTGGTTGGCTAGACGAGTTACTGTACATATATCATTTACTATAGTTTATATGTTTATTGGCCTGTAGATATCACTGATGCTACTGCTGTCTGGCGAGGTTCCCTGTGGCTACAGTAACAACAGGTAACAATGAGAGTGTTCCATTATGTTTCATTTCACACATCCAGTGGTGCAAGTAGAAATATTTTCTTAGTGGTACTGAGTGCCGAAAATGGGCGTGGTCACGTGTTGTGAGGGAGCATGGCCACATGCTGATAGTGGGAGTGGTTACATGACACTAGTGGCGTGGCCACACGACAGCCCCTTTTTTGGGGGAAATCTGGAGGCAAAGCTACAAATATATAGTAATGCCTCCAGTATAATAGAAATATATAGTGATACATCCAGTATAATAGAAATATATAGTAATGCCTCCAGTATAATAGAAATATATAGTGATACCTCCAGTATAATAGAAATATATAGTAATGCCCCCAATTAAATAACAATATATAGTAATGCCTCCATTATAACAGGAAAATACAGCCACTGTCGCACTCCCAGTTACCTGACAAAATGGGAGGAGCCATCATGCTACCAAGCAACATGGGCCCTCATTCCGAGTTGATCGGTCGCAAGGCGAATTTAGCAGAGTTACACACGCTAAGCCGCCGCCTACTGGGAGTGTATCTTAGCATCTTAAAATTGCGACCGATGTATTCGCAATATTGCGATCACAAACTACTTAGCAGTTTTAGAGTAGCTCCAGACTTACTCTGCCTGTGCGATCAGTTCAGTGCTTGTCGTTCCTGGTTTGACGTCACAAACACACCCAGCGTTCGCCCAACCACTCCCCCGTTTCTCCGGCCACTCCTGCGTTTTTTCCGGCAACGGTAGCGTTTTCAGCCACACGCCCATAAAACGCCGTGTTTCCGCCCAGTAACACCCATTTCCTGTCAATCACATTACGTTCGCCGGAGCGATGAGAAAGCCGTGAGTAAAAATACTTTCATCATAGCAAAGATACTTGGCGCAGTCGCAGTGCGAATATTGCGCATGCGCACTAAGCGGAATTTCACTGCGATGCGATGAAAAATACCGAGCGAACGACTCGGAATGAGGGCCCTGGTCTTGTTGCTTTGTGGCACATTTTAATTGTGGTAATGGCAAAGTGTGTGGCAGGTGGTACTGCGTACCCGCTGCCAAATTCTTAAGGGTACTCCGTACCTGAGCGTACCTGCATACTTGCACCACTGCACACATCATATTATAACTGGACTCGTATCAGAATCCCTTTAACTCCCAGCACCCAGTCTGACTGTACAGTTCCCACACATTGTAAGTGTGCAGCCACGGCTCCGTTCCTCATTGACAATCCTGCATGAGTGTTGTACAGAAAAACTGTGGGACATTTTCATTTTTATCTTAACCCTCTGTCAGGCGCACCTCTGGGACTCCCGGGTTCAGGCGCAGTGCGCCTGACAGGCGCCTGTTGAAAATCGTCATTAGCACCTAATTAACTCAGTTCTGACGCTCTTAGGGGGTAATTCAGAGTTGATCGCAGCAGCAAATTTGTTAGCAGTTGGGCAAAACCATGTGCACTGCAGGGGGGGCGGGGCAGATATAACATGTGCAGAGAGAGTTAGATTTGTGTGGGTTATATGGTTTCTGTGCAGGGTAAATACTGGCTGCTTTATTTTTACACTGCAATTTAGATTTCAGTTTGAACACACCACACCCAAATCTAATTCTCTCTGCACATGTTATATCTGCTAACAAATTTGCTGCTGCGATCAACTCTGAATTAGGCCCCTAAAGTGATCAGTGACCTTCATTAGGACGTACAAAGAGAGAAATATGAAGCCATAAAGAGAAAACATAGACATGAGTATAAGTTTGGGCACAGTGTGCCTGAGAGGCCACCCTGGACAAACCTACATATTCCCGCAAAATATCCACAACCTTTGTAATTTTCATTCATAAAATGAGCAAAATAAACAATTAATAGATAAAAATAAAAGGAAAAACGAACGTTCAAAAGTCGGAGGAGTTTGGGCACAGTGTGCCTGAGAGGCCAGAAGGGTCACTACTGCACTCCACGCAGGCGGCGGGAAAACTGACTAGGGGTTTTTCGATCAGCACCTAGAGATAGGAAGGTACTAGGAGTGACAGGCCCCTGTGCCCCCTTGGGGCGGAGAGGGGAGCGAGAACAGCTTTGCGGTGCCTGTCAGGACAGCTGCGCCTGACTGAGGGTTAGCAATTTATCCAGCGAGCCAGCGTAAACTTAGTCCGGCTTAATGTGGGCTTTATTCAACCCCACTGTTCCTTTTATACAAGTTTTTTTTTACTTTGTCATTTTAGGGTAGAACTTAGCCTTAAATAGCATATTGGGGGTCATTCCGACCCGATCGCTCGCTGCAGTTTCTCGCAGCACAGCAATCAGGTCGGAACTACGCATGCGCCAGCGCCGGCGCATGCCAGCTGTCGCTGCCTAGGGATCGCCTCTGAGACAGAGACGCTCGCAGGACGGGAGGGGGCTGGACAACGGCGTTAAGCCGCCATCTAGGGGGCGCGGTCTGGCCAACGCAGGCGTGCTCGGACCGTTGGGGGGGCGGGCCGCTGCAGCTGCGTGATGTCACACGCAGCCGCTGCGGGCCAGGGAGTGACGAGTAGCTCATGGCCTGCACACTAAAGCTGCGCTGGTCGGGAGCTACTCTTGAAGTGCAAAGGCATCGCCGCTGTGCGAAGCCTTTGCACTTCTGCGGGGGGAGGGGGGGGCGGCACTGACATGCGGGGCGGACTAGCCCTGTGCTGGGCATCCCCCCGCATGTCAGTGTGAATGATCGTAGCTGTGCTAAATTTAGCACAGCAACGATCAACTCGGAATGAGCCCCCTAGTGCGGCCCTGACAGTTATCACACATACTTGTGGTTCTATTGGCTTAACCAGAACATTGGTAGACGTCAGAGTAGACGTAGTGGATCAAACAGAAGATAGACAAAGGCAGAGCCGGCCCTAGGCATAGGCAAACTAGGCAATTGCCTAGGGCATCTGGTATGCCTAGGATACAAGCAGCTTCTGCTGATAAAAATGATATGTGGCATGCCTATATTATGTGTGTAGCATTTCGTATGCAGATACAGCCACAGTAGCACACAGTATATAGGCATGCCGCATATCATTTTAATCAGTAGAAGCTGCTTGTCCATCCTAGCCACATAGCAATGCAAATAAGATGCATTTTCATAAAAAATAGACACCCGGCGTTAGCAGAGCTGCCAGTTGACTCACGCCAGGAACTATATGTGTCATTATGTGTATAAGGGCATTAATAATGTGTAACATATGTCTAAGGGGCACTATGTGTGTCATTATGTGTATAAGGTCACTAATAATGTGCGGCATATGTGTTAGGGACATTGTCTGTCATTATGTGTATAAGGGCATTAACAATGTGCGGAATATGTGTAAGGGAAATTATGTGTATAAGGGCATTAATAAGGGTTGGCATAATATGTAAGGCGCATTATGTTTATAAGGACATTAATAATGTGTGTCATATGTGTAAGGGGCATTACTGTGTGGTATTATGTGTATAAATGCATTAACAATGTGTGGCATTATGTGTATAAGGTGCTCTACTGTGTAGCGTAACGTATAGAAAGGACACTACTGTGTGGTCTAATGTGAATAAAGAGCAATATTGTGTGGTGTAATATCAATAAGGAGCAATTCAGTGTGATGTAATGTGAATAAGGGGCCCTACTGTGAGGAGTAACGTATATAAGGTAAAGTGGTACTACTGTGTGATGTAACGTGAATAAGAGACACTATCGCATGATAAAATGTGAATAAAGTTGCACTACTGTGAGGCATAATTTGAATTGGGGGTACTATTGTTTGGCCATGCCCCTTGCCAGCAAAAACACATACCTTTTTGGGCTGTGTGCCTAATGTGCACACTGTTCTTATTTAAATTACAGGGGGTAGGAAAACCAAAAAAGGACTGCTATGGGTGGGGGGTGATGGTGCTGGGAAAGGGGTTCAGAGTCAGAGGCGGAACTAGCGGTGGTGCTAGGGAGCACCAGCCAAAATCTTGCCTAGGGCATCATATTGGTTAGGGCCGGCTCGGGACAAAGGGATAGTTAAGATGCATTGTGGAAATCTAGGGGGGCTGACAAGTCCAGTTCTAGAGCCTAAAAAGTCTTATAATACAAGTCTCCCACCAATTATCCTTTTTTGGCACTCCTAACCTACATTAATGGCACATTTTTCTTTTAAAATATCCATTAAATCTTTATTGATTTTGGTTATAGTTATAAATGTGACCTGACTTGATAAATGCATCTTCATATGTTATTCAGCCAATGGAGGCTCATGTTCCCATCAAACATCTGGGTGATTTAACAGGATTTGTCCAGTATTATTAGTAGTTTGTTTTATTCATTAATTTTACCTTTTTCAATAAGATTCTATAATAAGAGTAATAACCCCAAAACTATCCTCTATTTCTCACTAATCCCATCTGGCGTACAGCACGTGATCTGATTGGTGGGTCTGTGCCAAGGGTGAAAGGTGAAATGTAGCATTCAAGCAATCACACAAAGTCTGGAAAAGTGACTTTACTATACGGGGGAACATGTTCTGCTAACATTTGTTTCGTATGTCTCTTTCTAGATTAATCTGCTTCTCCGCTCTTTTTCATCCATTTGTTATATGCTGCTTGCCCAGACAAGACTTCTGAACCCAATTACGTTCAGCAGGCTTTTGAAAAATGACAAGTTTTGGTGGGGACAACTTCATATTGAAATTGTGCTTTTTAAATGTAGTGGCAAATCCAACATATAATTGTTCTGCCTCTCCTGCCCTTTGTTCCTGCTACATCTCTGCTGCTCAGTCCCGTCCTGCCATCCAGCTCCATCCCACCACCATTCCTGGAAGGTCCTCTTTCCACACTGGCTGGGGTCTGTCCCATCTCCCTAGCAGTGCACACCCCGGCTTGCACTGCACAAGCATGTTGATGATGGGACAGACCGTAGCGGGTCATTCTATAGATTTTTTTATGTCAATTTGGCATTCATACTGTCATAACTGTGGATACTGTGGAGTAAGGGGTCTATTTTTTATTTTCTTTGTCCCATATATAAATGTTTCACCTCTGCTTAGATGCCTGGGTAGCTTTATCAGGAATATGGAGAGCTAACTTGTTGGAAAGGGGGAACCCTTTGCCAGTTTCTTAATGAAAGTCTCTGAGCTCTCCAGTGCAACCCATTCTGTATACTTCATTTTATGCATGTGTTAGCAATGGGTGGGGGGGCCGAGGCTGCCAAACATGCTAATTAAAAAGGGGGTCCACATAACATTTGGCCACGTAACGTATATAACTCAATGATCATATGTGGTACATCCCCTATAATGTAGCTACTTCGCAGTCCTTCTACATAGTCACATATGCCACCATATAGCATAAGATTACCCACCCCTCTATATAATATGCCTCTCCCCGCCGTCTGCTACTCTCAGGCAACATTTTTATAGTGGCATGATATGATTACCTAAAAAATTCTTCCCTTGTTATTATTGCCCGTCACTGAGGTCATCTTTTCCCAATGGGATCTTGCTATATGATGGAGCTCTCTCACCAGGTGACACTATAGCTTTGTAACAAATCATGTGTCAAAAATTGGACCACGTGTTTTGGAAGTTGTGCCTTAGGCTCAAAAAAAAGTCTCTGCCTCCCAATATTCAGTATTCAAGCATGGTTTGTTTGTTTTTTTGGCAGATTATATTGTTCTGTTCATAGTTTTGTACAGTAAGTTATGGTCCATTCAAATGACTGTATATGTAAACTTTAGCTTACCTTGAGCATGTTCCTTCGTATACTGTACGGCGGCTATTGCACCTAGTGATAACAGTAATCTATAAATGCCGCAGATACATTGCTTTGAGGTCCATAGGATTTTCTAATGCGTACTGTGTGCATGCCATAAACCAGGCTGCCCGCCAGGTGTCTGTTACAGCGTTCATCACAGCTGTCCTCTGCTTCCTTTTCAGTGGGGAACACTGTAATGCACTTTGAGGTCCTCATGACTATCTACATGCGTAGTCACACTCATCCAGCCTGTGGCACGGGCACACGCACCACGCCGAGGCACGGGTGTGACTTAGTATGCCGAGTCGCCTCTTAGAGGTAAATTTACTTAAGCTTCTACAAGTGAAAAGAGGTGATGATGCCCATAGCAACCAATCAGATTATGGCTGTCATTTCTCTATTATTACCTAGAAAATGATAGAATTGGATTGGTTGCTATGGGCAACATCCCCTCTTTTCACTTTTAGAAGCTTTAGTAAATTTACCCCTTAGTACGCCGCCCATGTATTCATGTGGGTGCACGTAGCTGAATGCACGTGTGTGTCCTATTTGCAAGTACAATTGCTGCGACTGGCTTGCTGTGAATACGGCAATCTGCAGGCTAGATGAACATGGCTACATCTGTAAGTGTTTTAATCCAGGCACATTAGGAGTTTGAATAATAAAGCCTTCCAGTTTCTAATGGTAAAGACCAGGTCTTAAAAAACTAAGACTCATCTTAGTCCTAGACACAATCTACACTGAAATACATCTTGGGTGCTGTTAGGCTATAGAAGCTTTATATATGTCAAGATAAGCATCTATCTGATTCCGATGGACTCTAATACTGAACAGTATATTTTACCGAACTGTTATTATTTGCTATGCACTGGAAATTAATACATTGTATTTGCAATATTTTTACAGTTGATGTCAACATTGATGTATCAAGACCATTAAAGGGGAACTTGAGTTTCGTCAAATTGGATCAACTAAATGTTTTCCTAAAGAAGGTCATGAAAAATGTCCCTGACCATTCACCAGAGGGGCCCTCGCCTACTGATGGAGCATCACAGAGGGATGAGAGTCTGAAATCTCCATCCTGCTACCGAAAAGATCCTGGGATTGTTACCCAGGAGGCTGGGAAATCCCCCTTGCCAGAAGAAGGAACTTGGAGATCACTCTCCTTCTTCCATAAGATCGCTTTCCAAACGACTCAAGTGTTTCTTTCCTTATCCACTGTTTCGCACCCAAAAAGTCCCACCATATTGACTTCTTTTTCCGAGCTTCAGGGATCTCTCTGCATTCAGGCAGGAAACAAAGTACCGGGTAAGTTCCATTCTTTAACCCTTGAATTCCTTATTCTACGTAGTAGCGCAATAACCGTTATTTAGCTGAAGACCAATAAAGAAGAAACAGCTCTACTTGTTACTCTATTTATTATTGGCTTAAACAAATAATATAGCCTGTGGAGGTTCTCTTTATCATTAAGTTTATGTTGTATATAGCTAGTTCTCTCAACCAATCCGTGCATTTAATTTTATCATGGAACATGTCCTCTCGCTCCATGTATTGTCATCAAATTACTTTTATCTGTCAGCTGATAGCTGGCAAATCACAGCCAGTGAGGGTCAGTTCTGTAGGCAAGCCCCTTCCAGAGCTGTCACTCAAACAGAATTCAACGACAAATAGATTTTTAATAAATTACATAAAGTACAAAAAAAAACACAATTATATTATTTATGGTTTGAGCCAATATTTCTCTTGTTGAGTATCTTTTCTAGATTAAAATATTCACAGTTGCTTTAACTGCCTATTTTCCTGCCTGTGTATAGAGGTTTTTAGAAGACGCTGCACTTTAAATGTGCATTATTATTAAATTGCTCATTAAGTGTAATTAAATTGCTGACTGTATTATTTTGGATTAACTCTGATCTTAGGTATGTTATGTGCAGTATCTTTCCCAGCCTACAGGTGTCACTGTTGCTATTGCTGCCTGTCTTAGGGCCTAATTTAGCATGGATCGCTATTCAGAGAAATCGCATATTGAACGATTATCAAACGACTGCGCATACGTAGCGTTCACATTGCACACACACAAGGGGTAATAGCGACAGAAACTGAATACAGATTGTAATCGCAATGTAGCCGCTGATGCACTGACAGGAAGCCTCCGTTTCCGAACGTAAACCTGATGTTTTCTGGGTGTGTCAGAAAAAACGCAGATGTGCCCAGGCATTTATTTTTTTGGGGGTGGGGGGTCTCTTAACGTCAGTGCAGACCACTTCCAGGCCGTCTCAGTCACAGATTACTGACAGCCTCAATCCTACTCACATTTGCTCAGATTGCAAAGACTCTTCGATGTTCCGGGAATTGCGTATGCATCTGCGAGTGGATAGCGATCTGCGATGCATTTGCAATTTTTTTTCACGTGGCGTGTTTTCTTCCTGCAGGGGCGACACCTATCTACTCGCAGACAACTGCAATTTCTCTGAATAACGATCCATGCTGAATTGGGCCCTTAGTACCATTGAAATACACTCTACACAACACAATCAACTGGCTGCCAGTTTGGAACCAAGATTAAATTGCTAATGGAAAAAAATAAAATATGCACCTTTCATGTGCTTGACATCTGTAGAATATTGTGTATTGTCAGATTTAATGACAATGTTCTCCTTATTTTTAGCTAAATTCTCTTCCTTGTTGAAAATTGTATTTGTGATGCACCTTTCTGGTACTTACATGTTGTCGGACGTGTGGAACACAACTCTCTGTGGCTCCTCTATGTACCTGCTGGCTGTATCCCTGCAGTCTGTATGTGCTTATTATATGGCTACAACCCCGTTACTTACTTTATTTGAAAGTAACTGATGTCTGCTTTTTATTAATTAGAATTAATCACAGCCTTATGCATATTATAAAGACATGGAGCTGATCACTGAGCAAACCCAGCAAGGAAAAAAACAACAGGACAACGAAGCTGAATGCCGCTGGCCAGCACTGTTGTCAAAATACAAGGTGTAAATGACAAGCATCCAATGTTTTGTATTAACAGTAAATTCCGCCCGGCTATGAGAACATTGGCATGTGTGGGTTTGATTTGTATTTTTGTTGTACATGCAGTTATTTACAGGGGAAGAGAAAAACACCCCAATGGAGCCATAAGCTGAAATATGATTTGAAAGAAAGGTGCATAAACATTCCGAAACACAAGTATCTGGTCCAGGCATCTAATAAACAGTCGCATTGTGCGCTGTTGCTGAGTATATGTTTATTGCCGTTTGCCCAGGAGAGTTTTTAAAAGATTGAATGACGCCGTTCCAATCAGAAATATTTACAGAACCAAACTAATTGCTCTTCCTCTTTACCGTCAAGATCACATATCTCATCATAAAACATTTTCTCCATTTATTTTCGCTGTCTCTTAAATATGTCTTCCAGTTGTAAACTAATATTAATTGGTTTATGACTTTGGTTTACAATCCTGGAATCGTAGTTAAATTCAAGATCGCCTCTAGCAAACGTATTGCATGTGCTTTTCGCATTCATTCAGTTCCAAGTACAGCTTTCAAGAAGCACTCTACGAAACTTTTTTTTTATTTTTTATCTTATTTATCTTAAAAAGGAAAATATGAAACATGCTCTGCACCGTAAAAAAAAAAAAAAAAAAAAGACGCGATGCCTAGCTGAGTGCTTTCATTTTTTTTATTGCGCCGCCAGGAACATTTAGACGACGGTATGAATAGAGGGCACTGTGCTTAATGAAACTATATATCGGTTATTGTTACCAAGTTCGCTGCAGTGAGGCTGTGTAAAATGTGCGTGGTATTTTGGATGTCGGCTTACTCCCACAAGCAGATGAAGGGGGGGCCGTTTCTGGCGTCATTTCTCCATTTGATGACATGCCATGAGGCCTGCTGCTAAAGCCAGTACTGGGCTCCTTGGCGGCATTAGACATCTCCACACAGAGCAGCCTCTGTGAGGGCCTGAAGAAGGAAAACGGTTTTAAAGACTTTTTTTTTTTTTGTCGTTTTCAGGACCAATTTGGCAGTGCCAGCAGTGCCTAAACAATCCTATAATAAGTCAGCCTTATAAAGAAGAATACCAGCTGAAAGTCAACATAGCAACAGAACAGATACAGGAAATGTTTTGTAACTGAGAAGTGCTCAGTGTGGGCCAAACGTAGGTGATTTATTTCCCTTTTTTACCTAAAAAAAAAAGAATCTGGCAGGCCTCGCCACATTTCAGTGCATTTTGCAAATGCTTTCTAAGCTAAAATGCAACATGAAAGAGCCTGAGAGTGCTCTGGGCCGGCATTCTTGATTTAGCCATAAAGACATTTTCAGACCAGTTCAGAACATTGTTCTCATTCCCACGCTTACCTTAGCCAGGGCTGGGAGGCTTGAAAGAAGTTCATAGTCACTGAGAGGATTACTTTCCCATTATGCATCATATTAATATCCACTATGGAGGAGTCTGTATCACACATGCTCCTGTACTGAACTGCATTGTGTGTCTGATCATTCCGCCTGTCTGACTGTAGATGGCACATTCCCATCTCTACTAGGCTTAGCTGGTGGCTGTGAACTCTGACCTGTCTGTTTCCCAGGCTTTTTAAGTAATAGGCAAGCATTTATCAATGTACGCTAGGCACTGAATTATGCGATGATGTTAACACCGGTTCAGGCTTGATGCTTGGTGAGGAACTCAAATGAAGACCTGTCCTTGTTCTAAGATGCATTTTATTCTGGTTTTTGTCCAGAACCTACTGGTGCTGGATGACCAGTCCCCCCAAAAAATGTTTGGATATAGATGTATAGTTCTCTGTACACAACAAGCCACTCTTTTTCATCCCTCTCTTTATCAGCCTCTCTCGGATTCTGTGTCATTGTGTGATCCAACCGCCTCCCTTGTTGTAGTTAATAAAGGATGACAATGATAGCTTTAGTGACATGGCAAAATAATCAAATTTACCTGGTCCGTATCATATGAGCTTACACTCTAATGTGGGCGGGAAACGAGAAATGAAGAGAGTGGCGACAGGGTGAGATTAAATCAGGAGTAAAGGTAAAGACAGATAGAAGTAGGAGTATGTCATGGTGAAAACAGCGCTCAGAGGGACATTCCAAACGTTCTCTGCTAAATACACCTTGTGTAATGTGACTGGGGTTGCCATGGTAATCAGATACTGCTGTGAAACTATGCAGAACTATAAATCATTAATTGTAGTCTAAAGAACAGGTTCTCAAACTCGGTCCTCGAGACCCCACATAGTGCAGGGTTTTCAGGTCTCTTCACAGAATCACTAGTGAAATAATTAGCTCCACCTGTAGATCTTTTAGAATGTGTGGGTGAATAATGAATACACCTGTGCATCTGAAGGGTGACCTGGAAAACATGAACTGTTTTGGGGTCCTGAGGACCGAGTTTCAGAACCATTGGCCTAAAGGAAGAGACAAAGGAAACATGTTCATTACCCAGCTGCTTCTTATAGCCAGAGCCTGTGATTAATGTTAATAATAACTAATAAGCATAATTTTTTCATAGGCTTACAGCTGTAAAGTAGACAGATAAACTAAGCAAAGAAGGTCTAGGGCAGTGGTTCCCAAACTGGGTGCCTCAGGTAACTTGCAGGGGTACCGTGGGTTGGTGGTCCAGGACCAATTCAAATATTTATGGTCAGTGTAACAGGCAAAACCAGTGCTGGTGGCTGCCAATCATAAACTATGTGGACAAACTGAAGCAAATCCTGTTCCTCACCACATAACTGACCATAATTATGACATAGAAACACATTTATGTAATTTATTATTATTTTTTTTCAAAATTTCTCGACAAAACATTTTGTGAAATATGTCGTGAAAAAAATCTGCTAACTTTAGGGTGCCATGATTCAAAAAAGTTTGAGAACTTGGGAAAACTTGGAAAAGTCTAGTGCTAAGTTCTCCGAATAGTCTTGAAATAGTAAAACCCATTGTAAGTCACAGAATACGCAAAATGATTCACTTCAGATGACTGATCTGCTATGTTATTTCTGTGCAGCTCTGCAAGTCCATTAGATTGACAAAGTTTGATCATTGAGGTGAGAAAGAAGTCTGGGCTGCAACCTTTGGGAGAACCCAGTTGGTTTCCGTAGTGCCTCCTTTTATATCTCCCATTAGTGGCTCAGCAGTCACAGAAGACTCTCACATGCTTATATAACACTGAAGCATCCTAGTCATCCATGGTTTTCTGGCCGATTTCCAGAGATATTTAACTGATAATACCACCTGATAGGCTATGGGTCCTTTATATTTGGATACAACATTATTACAATCCTGGACTCTACCTCTAGGAGAGGTCTCTGCTCCTTGACCTGCAAACAAAAGCTAATTTATCTTACGTCCTACCGGATGCTGGGGTGCACATTAGTACCATGGGGTATAGACTGGTCCACCAGGAGCCATTGGCACTTTAAGAGTTTGAGAGTGTGGTCTGGCTCCTCCCTCTTTGCCCCTCCTACCAGACTCAGTTTAGAAAATGTGCCCGGAGGAGCCGGTCACAGCTAGGGAAGCTCTCCAGAGTTTCCTTAGTAAAAGTTATTTTTTAGAGTTTATTATTTTACAAGGAGGCTGCTGGCAACAGCCTCCCTGCAGCGAGGGACTAAGGGGGGGAGTAGTGTCCGTCCTGCGGGGTCTGAGCCACTGTCTCCGCTGACTGGACACTGAGTTCCAGAGGGGATAGATCGTTCTTCGCCACAGGGGATCGCTCACCCCAGCAGCATGCCGCCACCCCATTGCAGGGCTGAAGATGGTGGCGAGTGAGACACCGACCCCCCTAGCAAGCGGGGGGCCAGTGTGAAGATGGCGGCATCAGGGTAGGAGCGCAGTATTAACAGCGCTCCGGGAGGCTCAGCGGTACATTGTGCGGCGCTGTGAGGGGCGCCCTGACCCAGTGCTTGCACCCTACACTGGTCACTCAGCCTGTCGGGTCCCCAGATCTCAGCCAGCATCAATCCTCAGGCCAGTATAATCCTATGAAGAGCGGGAAGACAGCGCCATTTTGGGGGCGGAGCTTCTCCTCAGAGCAGACCCAGCAGCGTTCAGCGCCATTTTCCTGCCTGCACAGCGCTGTACAGGAAAGAAGCAAGTCCCTCCACAGCAATCTCCAGCTATCTCACGGTACCAGGGGGTTGTAGAAGGGTGGGGAGGCTGCAAAACAGCTGTGTAACCTGTTAAGGTACACAGTCAGCGCTCATAAGGGTCTCCCTTATATGTATAAAAGCTCTGTGTGTGGGTTGACTCCAATCTCTGGTGGTCACTCCGAGTTGATCGCTAGCTGTTTTCGTTCGCAGCGCTTAGGCAAAAAAGCGGCACTTCTGCGCATGCGTAAGCGCCGCAATGCGCATGCGTAAGCGCCGCAATGCGCATGCGCGACTTAGTTTCACACAAGGGCTAGCGATGCTGTTCAGTCGCACTGCTCGCCGCAGAGTGATTGACATGAAGAGGGCGTTTCTGGGAGGTAACTGACCATTTTCTGGGAGTGTGTGGAAAAACGCAGGCGTGTCAGATACAAATGCAGGCGTGCCGGGGGAAACGCAGGCGTGGCTGACCGAACGCAGGGCGTGTTCATGACGTCAAAACAGGAACTAAATAGTCTGAAGTGATCGCAAGGTAGGAGTAGGTCTGGAGCTGCTCAGAAACTGCACAATCTTTTTTTGTAGCAGCGCTGCGATCCTTTCGTTCGCACTTCTGCTAAGCTAAGATACACTCCCAGAGGACAGCGGCTTAGCGTTTGCACGGCTGCTAAAAGCAGCTAGCGAGCGAACAACTCGGAATGAGGGCCCCTGTGTCTCTCTTGCCATTTTTGGTGAGAAACTCTGTCTGTATCCCCTGTGTGTGTGGAGTGTTTGTGGTCACCAATAGCAATATCCGGGGACTCTGTGTCATATGCTGCAGAGGATTTGTCCTCTCAAGATGATCCCATTCCATGTAATCAGGATTGGACTGATTTAGCACAGATTCCAGCAAGGGAGGCGGAAAAATATGATTTCTCAGATTTCACAGAGGGTTGCACAAAATGAATCTACTACCCAGGTGCTGCAGAATATGGCAGTCTGGCACAGTTCTGGTACCTTAGGTCCCCCTGCTGTGTACTCCCATATGCGTCCTTTAGCACAAATTATGCTGGATGACACCAATACAGATTATGACGGTGATGATGGGGTACGGGGGACAGCATCTCTTGCTAAAGGGGTGCAGTTGATGATAGAGGCTATTAGGGATGTGTTGAATATTAATGATGCACCACCTGAGCAGGTTGAGGAGGCTTACTTCACTGAGAATAAGAAAGCCTCGCTAACCTTCCCTGCGTCAAAAGAATTAAATGCTATTTTTGAAAAGGCTTGGGAAAACCCTGAGAAAAAATTCCATATCCCTAAGAGGGTTCAGGTGGCATTTCCTTTCCCTGTTGAGGATAGGAAAAAATGGGAAAACCCGCCTATTGTTGACGCGTCAGTATCTAGACTTTCAAAAAAGGTGGTGTTGCATGTTCCGGGATCTACCGCCTTGAAAGAGCCGGCTGATCGTAAGATTGATAATACGCTCAAATCCATGTACACGGCTTCAGGGGCTATACTGCGTCCCACTATTGCCAGTGCTTGGATTGCCAAAGCTATAGTAAAGTGGTCTGGCACCTTACTTGAAGATTTAGATACTATGGATAAGGATGATGTTGGCGCAACATTCAGGATTCAGCGGGATTTCTGGTGGAATCCATGAAAGATCTGGGTCCATGGCTGCAGGAATTTCTTCCATGTTGGTCTCAGCGCGGCGAGGACTGTGGCTACGTCAATGGTCTGCCCTACCGTATACAGTCCCTACCGTATACAGGTCAGGCTCTCTTTGGGGAAGCGCTAGATGCGTGGATCTCCACGGCTACAGCGGGTAAGTCTCCCTTTCTTCCCTCAGTTGCTCCTGCTCTGAAGAAACCGTTTTCTTCACCTACATCACAGCCCTTTCGGACTACGAAGCCCAGAAAGGCCATGCCGTCCAACACCTTCTTTCGGGGAGGTAGGCCCAAGTCCCAGAGACCCGCTACCGCAGGTTCCCAGGAACAGAAACCTATTTCAGGTACACCAAAGTCCTCCGCATGATGGTGGACTGCTGGTCTCGGAGGTGGGGCCGGTGGGAGCGAGACTCAGGCAATTCAGTCACGTCTGGCTGTCATCCGGCCTGGATCCCTGGGTGCAAGATATTGTGTCCCAGCGGTACAGGCTGGAGTTTCAAAATCTTCCCCCTCACCGATTTTTCAAATCAGGTTTACCAGCTCTGCTGACAGACAGGACGGTCCGACAAGCCGCCGCCCAGAAGTTGGTGGAGTCACAAGTCATTGTGCCCGTACCACCTCATATGCTCAACAAGGGTTACTATACGAACCTTTTCGTGGTACTGAAACCGAATGGTTCGGTCAGGCCCATTCTGAATCTAAAATCACTAAACCTCTTTCTGAAGGAGTTCAAGTTCAAAATGGAGTCTCTAAGAGCGGTGATATCAAGTCTGGAACAGGGGGAATTCCTGGTATCCCTGAATATCAAGGATGCGTACCTCCACATTCCGATCTGGATGCCGCATCAGGCGTACCTCCGCTTTGCCTTGTTGGACTGTCCAGGCCCTGCCAGTTCCAGGCCCTGCCATTCGGCCTCTCAACGGCACCGAGGGTATTCACCAAGGTGATGGCAGAGATGATGGTTCTCCTTCGCAGACAGGGGGTGAACATCATTCCATATCTGGACGATCTGCTGATAAAGGCACCGTCCAGGGAGAAAATATTGAGGTCCATTGCTCTCACAATCGATCTTCTCGGTGTCCACGGTTGGATTCTGAACCTTCCAAAATCACACTTGGAACCAACCAGGAATTTGTCCTTTCTGGGGATGATCCTCGACACGGAAGTACAGAGGGTATGGTGTTGCAGTTTCTTCAGTCTGACTGGTTTGAGCCTCTGCAAGAAGTAGAGGTCAAGTTTCTTATGTGGAAGGCTGTCACTTTGTTGGCCTTAGCTTCTGCTAGACATGTGTCGGAGTTGGGGGCTTTGTCTTGTAAGAGCCCCTACTTGATCTTCCATGAAGATAGAGCTGAGCTCCAGACACATCAGCAGTTTCTTCCGAAGGTTGTGTCGGTATTTCATATCAACCAACCTATTGTGGTGCCAGTTGGTACTGACTCCTCAATTTCATCTAAGTCCTTAGATGTGGTAAGGGCTCTGAAGATCTATGTGAAGAGGACTGCTCGTCACGGAAAATCGGACTCTCTTTTTGTCCTATATGATCCCAAGAAAATTGGGTGTCCTGCTTCTAAGCAGACTATCTCTCGCTGGATCAGGTTCACTATCCAGCATGCGTATTTTACGGCGGGATTGCCGTGTCCTAAGTCTGTTAAGGCCCACTCTACTCGTAAGGTAGGGTCTTCCTGGGCGGCTGCCTGGGGTGTCTCGGCATTACAACTTTGCCGAGCAGCAACTTGGTCTGGGTCGAACACAGTTACGAAGTTCTACAAGTTCGATACTTTGGCCTCTGATGATCTGAAGTTCAGTCAATCAGTTTTGCAGGAGCGCTCTCCCTCCCGTTCTGGGAGCTTTGGTACATCCCCATGGTACTAATGTGGACCCCAGCATCCTCTAGGACGTAAGAGAAAATAGGATTTTAATTACCTACCGGTAAATCCTTTTCTCGTTGTCCGTAGAGGATGCTGGGCGCCCGCCCAGCGCTTTGTTTTCCTGCAGTTGTTATCTGGTTCAGTACAACTTTGTTGTTAGTTTTGTACTGCATTATTACTAGGTAAGTAATGTTTCAGCTGTTGCTGAAGTTTTTCAAGCTAGTTAGCTTGATGTGCCTTGTATGTGTGAGCTGGTGTGAATCTCGCCACTATCTGTGTATAATCCTTCTCCTCGGGCACAGTTTCTAGACTGAGTCTGGTGGGAGGGGCATAGAGGGAGGAACCAGCCTACACTCTCAAACTCTTAAAGTGCCAATGGCTCCTGGTGGACCCGTCTATACCCCATGGTACTAATGTGGACCCCAGCATCCTCTACGGATTACGAGAAAAGGATTTACCGGTAGGTAATTAAAATCCTATTTTATATAGGTGGTTATTCAGGTTTGTTAGCAAACCAAAACAGTAAGCAAATGGGCAAAACCATGTTGCACTGCAGGTGGGACAGATGTAACATGTGCAGAGAGAGTTAGGTTTGGGCGGGTTATATTATTTCTGTGCAGGGTAAATACTGGCTGCTTAATTTCTACACTGCTTTTAGATTTCAGTTTGAACACACCCCACCCAAATCTAACTCTCTCTGCACATGTTACATCTGTCCCATCTACAGTGCAGCATGGTTTGCCCAATTGCTTGCTTTTTGGTTTGCTTACAAACCTGAATAAGGCCCATGCTTATTGTAGATATTGTGACTTAATATACTGTTGGGATTAGGGGGGTGCGGGATGTAGGTGCCGGTAATGTGATCGCCGGTCACATAACTACATCCCCCTGTGAAGAGGACGCTGGAGCAGTGTCGGACTGGGCCACAGGGGAAACCACCGGTGGGCCCCACTGCCTTGGGGCACACCTCTTGCTCTAAGGATCAGGTTCCAGATTGAGCACTTGAGTTATACACTATACATAGGTTACCTTATACTGCACAGGACTATGGTGTATTCAGTTCACTACAGTACATTGCTGTTATTAATGTGGTACATTATCATGTATTCACTAGCAGTATTTACTACTGTATATATATTCATCAAGGGGCCCAGACCATACATTAATGGTTTGCCAAGTCTCTAAACATGGGCCCCTACCACTGCATTTCCCCGGTGGGCTCTTCATGCCCCAGTCCGACACTGCACTGGAGGACCATCTATTTCCCCCGCCCCCCTTTATTCTGTCTTCTTGCTACAAAGAGCATTTGGTTCTAGAGCACACCACAACTTTTCACTTTACGTATTATTTTCACGAGACAATAAAAGATCGATCCCATAAAACCAATTCAGGAGAAGACTTTGGCTTTATAGTTTCACAAGTTTTCCTGTATTGTGCCATTGTTACAGGTCTGAATGGAATGAAATGCATGTTTTCGCTAAAATGTGCTATCTGGTTCTCGCACAGATACCCCCAGCACTCCCGGATGAATGTCACTGTTTTTATAGCATGAAACTAATACATGAAATAATTCACTTGGTCTTTGATTTTATAGTGGCCCAGTCCAGGGACATCTGCAGCAGCTGCATTTTTTTTTGTGCTACAAATTATTTGCTGACCCAAGCTGAGCGCAGCGACAAAACTTGTCATCTCAGATATACTATAGAAGAGGAGAAAGAAAACGGAGCATTGTTCTTCCGTCTTTTGGCCATCTGCTCTACAGATGTTATTATATAGAATTACTTAAAATAAAATTATAGTAGCATTTTTCCTTTTTTTTTTTTTTTCTTTTTTTTTCCAAAAACCTCAACAATTCGCACTTGTTTACTTGAATCTGCATAACTCCCCTGTGAGACAACTTGATCCACTTGGGTTTTTCGTGCGTTCTCACCAGCGTTTCTTTTGATCGTCATTCCCGTGCTGACTCTTATAAACACACTTATAATCATCACGGAAAAAACGACAAATTAAGCAGCAGAAGTAGTAGGGAGGGAAAAAAAATCCTTCTAATCCCTCACTTGCGCAAGCTATATTTAGTAAGAGAAAGCAGCCTTTTTTTTTTCTTACACGTTTTATATGACATTGTCTTGTAAACAATGTTGAACTGTTCTTTCTCAGAGATTTTAATTTGGATACAGAAGATACTTAACTTGTAATCCGAGTATCAATCCGTGTAGCTCACAGGTTTTTTCCTTTTAACAAATTGAAATCCAGGATAGCTGTGGTGAAGAGGGGGAATTGCTGAAGTCATTTAGTTCCATTCTGCTTTTTTTTGGGTCAGTCTTTGAGATGGATCATTGTAAAAAAAAAAAATGTTTTTTTTTTTTTTTTACACTGGTTTGCATGTATGTTAACATACATCCAGTGGTGCATGTATGTTAACATACATCCAGTGTTGCATGTATGTTAACATACATCCAGATTAAAAGTAGGGGCATGTATGCATTTGGCGTCTGCATTGTGACCTGCTGTCTTTCTTGTGGAGTAAATGGGGCAGTTCCATGATTGACCTGATCACATCAGCATGTTATTGCGCATTGGGTGGATTTGCGCGATGATGAAAATTTTATTATCTCTATGTCCCTTCGACACGGGCATAACGAGTGCTGCCACCCAGAAGCAAGGCCAAGTGGGCAGCATGATTGCTTACCGGTCAGTACCCTTTTAGTTTGCGTAGAGGCATCACGCAGCATAGAAAGTAGCAGGGTGCATCCAGGATGGGCCCTAGCACCCAACTTACTGCTCCCAGTGCTTGTTCTGTAATTTCATGATGTCACGTGCCTCAGTGGCAGGGGGTGGTAGACCATGGCTACTCTGCTCCCCACTGCGGCACTGCCCTTGGGCTTCCTGTTTGGGGTCTCCGAGTGTGTTTAAAAAATTACGCAAGTATGACCCAAGTTATATATAGTGATATATTTGAACAATTATTAGCTGAAACACTATTGAGTGATACCACCTGTGAGTACATACCCTTACATATATTTTTGGTAATTGTAATAGAGATATGCAGTTATATTCCCGACTGTCGGGAGCCTGGCGGTCAAAATCCGACAGCCATTGAAACAGTGACGTTTGGAATCTCGACCGCCGGCCAGAAACCCCACTTGGGTGGTGGTCGCCACCGGGCCCGAAGCGTGGGGAGCGCTGCAAGCCCACGAGGGGACACGCTGAGCTCGAGATCGGGATTCTGGCATCGGTATTTCGGCTGCCGGGATCCCGTCAGTCAGGAAATCATACTGATCCCGTATTAGAAGGTCTTTTATATGAATGTTGCCGTTTAGGTTTAGTGACATTTTCAGTGAATGTTTGTATGTAATGAAGAAATGAAAGTTGTAACTTGCTAAGCTCAAGAACTGAGGACACTGTTTAGAGATGATGTGTAGCGTATGAAGGCAAGCTATGTGAGCATTGGCTTAATTTTTTTGCTTCACCTTACCGGTTTTTTACTTTGATGTAGTCGTTGTGTATATTTCAGGATTTATTAGTCTTTCTCTACACACTCAGTCGTGCTTAGAGATTGATCTACCTGTTTTGGCCCTTGTACAAGTACATCCATCAGATAATCCATCGTAAGCAGAGGATCCAACAGGTCAACTAATAAAGCAAGCTAAACAACGTGAAGATTAACCTGACATTGCCTCTCCTTTTTATTTTCACATCTTCTTTTAGATGTGTCTGCTGTTTTATCTGCCTTCTGGGCTCCTGGAGAATAAGCCATATGCACTGCACATTTCTCTGACGTCCTAGTGGATGCTGGGACTTCCGTAAGGACCATGGGGAATAGCGGCTCCGCAGGAGACTGGGCACAAAAGTAAAAGCTTTAGACTAGCTGGTGTGCACTGGCTCCTCCCCCTTTGACCCTCCTCCAAGCCTCAGTTAGATTTTTGTGCCCGGCCGAGAAGGGTGCATGCTAGGTAGCTCTCCAGAGCTGCTTAGAGTAAAAGTTTTTAAATAGGTTTTTTATTTTCAGTGAGACCTGCTGGCAACAGGCTCACTGCATCGTGGGACTAAGGGGAGAAGAAGCGAACTCACCTGACTGCAGAGTGGATTGGGCTTCTTGGCTACTGGACATTAGCTCCAGAGGGACGATCACAGGTCCAGCCTGGATGGGTCCCGGAGCCGCGCCGCCGACCCCCTTACAGAGCCAGAAGAGCGAAGAGGTCCGGAGAAAGCGGCGGCAGAAGACGTTCCTGTCTTCAAATAAGGTAGCGCACAGCACTGCAGCTGTGCGCCATTGCTCTCAGCACACTTCACACTCCGGTCACTGAGGGTGCAGGGCGCTGGGGGGGAGCGCCCTGAGACGCAATAAAACACTATAAAAACCTTATATGGCAAAAGAAATGCATCACATATAGCTCCTGGGCTATATGGATGCATTTAACCCCTGCCAGTTTTCCTGAAAAAAGCGGGAGAAAAGGCCGCCGTGAAAGGGCGGAGCCTATCTCCTCAGCACACAAGCGCCATTTCCCTCACAGTTCCGCTGGAAGGAAGGCTCCCTGACTCTCCCCTGCAGTCCTGCTACAAGAATCAGGGTAAAACAAGAGAGGGGGGGCACTATTGGCAGCTAATATATAATACAGCAGCTATAAAAGGGAGTAACACTTATATAAGGTTATCCCTGCATATATATATATATATATAGCGCTCTGGTGTGTGCTGGCAAACTCTCCCTCTGTCTCCCCAAAGGGCTAGTGGGGTCCTGTCCTCTATCAGAGCATTCCCTGTGTGTGTGCTGGGTGTCGGTACGATTGTGTCGACATGTATGAGGAGGAAAATGATGTGGAAGCAGAGCAATTGCCTGTGTTAGTGATGTCACCCCCTAGGGAGTCGACACCTGACTGGATGGTCGTATTTAAAGAATTACGTGACAATGTCAGCACTTTGCAAAAAACTGTTGACGACATGAGACAGCCGGCAAATCAGTTAGTGCCTGTTCAGGCGTCTCAGACACCGTCAGGGGCGCTAAAACGCCCGCTACCTCAGATGGTCGACACAGACCCAGACACGGATACTGAATCCAGTGTCGACGGTGAGGAGACAAACGTAATGTCCAATAGGGCCACACGTTACATGATCACGGCAATGAAGGAGGCATTGAACATTTCTGACACTACAAGTACCACAAAAAAGGGTATTATGTGGGGTGTGAAAAAACTACCAGTAGTTTTTCCTGAATCAGAGGAATTAAATGAAGATAAGGCGCTCACACGCTTATCAAAACAAGTGGCGTTACCGTCTCCTGATACGGCCGCCCTCAAGGAACCAGCTGATAGAAGGCTGGAAAATATCCTAAAAGGTATATACACACATACTGGTGTTATACTCCGACCAGCAATCGCCTCAGCCTGGATGTGCAGCGCTGGAGTGGCTTGGTCGGATTCCCTGACTGAAAATATTGATACCCTGGATAGGGACAGTATTTTATTAACTATAGAGCATTTAAAGGATGCATTACTATATATGCGTGATGCACAGAGGGATATTTGCACCCTGGCATCAAGAGTAAGTGCAATGTCCATTTCTGCAAGAAGGGCGTTATGGACGCGACAGTGGTCAGGTGATGCAGATTCCAAACGACATATGGAAGTATTGCCGTATAAAGGGGAGGAGTTATTTGGGGTCGGTCTATCAGACCTGGTGGCCACGGCAACGGCTGGAAAGTCCACCTTTTTACCCCAGGTCACCTCTCAGCAGAAAAAGACACCGTCTTTTCAAACTCAGTCCTTTCGTTCCTATAAGAACAAGCGAGCAAAAGGCCACTCATTTCTGCCCCGGGGCAGAGGAAGAGGAAAAAGACTGCACCAGGCAGCCTCTTCCCAGGAGCAGAAGCCCTCCCCCGCTTCTGCCAAGTCTTCAGCATGACGCTGGGGCTTTACAAGCGGACTCAGGCACGGTGGGGGCCCGTCTCAAAAATTTCAACGCGCAGTGGGCTCACTCGCACGTGGACCCCTGGATCCTACAGGTAGTATCACAGGGGTACAAACTGTAATTCGAGACGTCTCCCCCTCGCCGGTTCCTGAAGTCTGCTTTACCAACGTCTCCCTCCGACAGGGAGGCAGTATTGGAAGCTATTCACAAGCTGTATTCCCAGCAGGTGATAATCAAGGTACCCCTCCTACAACAGGGAAAAGGGTATTATTCCACGCTGTTTGTGGTACCGAAGCCGGACGGCTCGGTGAGACCAATTTTAAATCTGAAATCTTTGAACACTTACATAAAAAGGTTCAAATTCAAGATGGAGTCGCTCAGAGCAGTGATAGCGAACCTGGAAGAAGGGGACTATATGGTGTCTCTGGACATCAAGGATGCTTACCTCCATGTCCCAATCTACCCTTCTCACCAAGGGTACCTCAGGTTTGTGGTACAGAACTGTCATTATCAGTTTCAGACGCTGCCGTTTGGATTGTCCACGGCACCCCGGGTCTTTACCAAGGTAATGGCCGAAATGATGATTCTTCTTCGAAGAGAAGGCGTCTTAATTATCCCTTACTTGGACGATCTTCTTTTAGATGTGTCTGCTGTTTTATCTGCCTTCTGGGCTCCTGGAGAATAAGCCATATGCACTGCACATTTTTCTATTCTTATAAACACTGGGGTATGTGTTGCTGGGTCTTCTCATTTAATTATATGTTACTACTACTACTACTACTAATTATTATTATTAATGTTGTTATTATTATTATTATTATTATATCATACCACCCAACTGACCTGATATTAGGGGTTGGGTATGGCTTACCTGCGGCTGTGATTACCATCTCGACGCCGGGATCCCAAACACAGAATGCTGGCAGTGGGGGTGAGCACAATGAAGCCCCTTGCAGGATCGGTGGCTCGCTGCGGTCGCCACAGGTTCTATACCCACTCTATGGGTGTCGTGGACCTTACGAGTGGGAATAGTCCCTGCTAGTCGGCATGCTGACTGTCGGGATTTGAAGCGGGATGTAGTGGTCGGTGTTGGGACCCCGCTGGTCACATTACTACATCCCGATATTAGGGGACTGTCCTGCCATGTAGTTTTTATGTAGAATCCGACAACCATGGCTGTAGCTACACAATCACCATCCAACAAAGTTGGGAGATGCAATGTTTTTCCGAGGAAGACCTTGAGCCCAGGACAATAATTAAATGATCGGCGCTTATCTAATAAATGGTAAATAGCCAATGCATCATGCAGAATACTCTTTTGGAGGTGCCATGTGTCTATATTCCCAACAAAGTGTATGAGATTGTAAATCTAAATGGTGTTACAGGGTAGCAGGTCTTTGCATTGGCACTTGGAAGAAATGGGGCGGCTCAGTAGATTTCTTTGGAAAGTACAGGGTCATATTTCACAATGGTTTACACACATATGGTCGACACATTTTATGAGGGGGGTTTCATGTTTTTGCACTTGTTCTTTCCTTTGTATATCCATTTCACAAACAATAACCTTGTGGCGAGCGGAGCGATACACCCTGCCCAAAGCATGGTGAGCATAGCGAGCCTGCGAGGAGACGCGTTTCTACAAACGGTGGTCCCAGATGCCAAAACTATTCACGCTAACCTCAAAAATGAAGAAAAAAAAAACGTGTCAACCATTGTCACGTCAACTTTTTCCAGTGTCAGCCTTTCATATGTCGACCTTTTGTTCATATTGACTGTGTCTGTCGACCATATGGGGTCGACCTTATGACTGTAGCCCTAATGAATGGAGATCTCATATACCACACCCATCTGGCACGCACTCCAGTGGCACCCATTCACCGCTGCTCTGCTATGGTCATATCTCTAAGTTTCCAGGCAGACCAGGACAATGCAGTCCCAATTGTGGCAGCAAGACAGAAGCCTCAAATAGGGATTGTTCCGTCGAAATCGGGACGTTTGGAAGCAGTAGCAGCTCTTGAGGCAGGGCTTCACGCAGTCCAAAATTCAAATATGGGAGCCACACCCACTGCCACACCTAACGCTCCGAAACCAACTATGCCCAATGTAAACACAATGGGGGTGATTCCGAGTTGTTCGCTCGCTAGCTGCTTTTAGCAGCATTACACACGCTAAGCCGCCGCCTACTGGGAGTGAATCTTAGCTTAGCAGAATTGCTAACGAAAGCTTTGCTAATTTTCTCGTAACGATTACCCCGCAGTTTCTGAGTAGCTCCAGACTTACTCAGCCATTGCGACCAGCTCAGTCCTTTTCGTTCCTGGTTTGACGTCACAAACACGCCCAGCGTTTGCCCAACCACTCCCCCGTTTCTTCAGCCACTCCTGCGTTTTGCAACTCGAACGCCTGCGTTTTTCCACACACTCCCATAAAACGGCCAGTGTCCGCCCAGAAACACCCACTTCCTGTCGATCACACTACGATCAGCACAGCGATGAAAAATCCTCGTTATGCCGTGAGTAAAATACCTAACTTTTGTGTAAAATAACTAAGCGCATGCGCTCTGCGAACCTTGCGCATGCGCAGTGAGCGACTAATCGCAGTATAGCGAAAATAGGCAACGAGCGAACAACTCGGAATGACCCCCAATGTTCAAACACATAAAGGTACTACCTGTAATAAAGGTGTGTGACAAAGCCCTATTCTTCTCATGGTATTTGGAATGTCACTTCCAGTACGCTTCGTAAATGATCGTATATTCAGACCTGATCGCTCCTCTGCATATTTGCAGAGAGCTGTGGTCAGATAGTCGCCGCCCACAGAGAGTGAAAAGCTGGCCGGGTAAGTGTGCGAATGCATGCGTACGCCGTGCAAAAACTCTGCCAGGCAGCAGACATCTGCAGTTCCGTTCACAACTCACTCACCATCGAATTATTTTTCCAGTCTGTGCGTAGCCCAGGACTTACTCCTACAGTGCGATAGAATCAGGCTGTTCGGGGCTGGAGGTGACATCATGAACCCTCCCAGAAAACGCTTGGGAACGCCTGCGTTTTTCCTGACACTCCCAGAAAGCGGGCAGTTACCACCCACAAATGTCCTCTTCTTGTCAATTACCTTGCGTACACTTAGCGATCAAAATTTTCGCACCATTCTGTCGCTGTTTGGGCTTGCGCCTTCACATTGCAGTGCATACGCATGCGCAGTCATTCGATAATCGCCCGCTGTGCGATTTCGCACAACAGCGACCAGGTCTGAACTAGGCCCGTTGTCCTTCGCTATATAACAGACTTGAAATAAGTGTTGTGTTTATACTGTATGTACATAACTAACTTCCTCACTCTATTTCCAGACAGCTGGCATCTGTAACTAAAATATTCGCTTACTATGGTATTTGTTTTCCTTGCATCAATCTGATAGCCTTACGGTCTCATAGCTAACAATAATTATGTTTTGGTAGCTTCACGCACAAGGGTGTAGCCAGTTATGTCCCGGCTTCTTGTACAGTATGCTGAAACATACAATAGCAGCATGGAGGATTATAATATTTAGCTTCAAGCTTTTAATTGTATCTTTTTTATTGCTTTTCATTAATCATTATATCTTCTCATTCCTAGCTCTCAGACTTCTTGATTTCCATGGCTAGGTAAACAGCAGAGTTATATTATAGTTGATGTTCTAGGATTTGCTCTAAGAGCTTTTTTCTTACATCTGGAGATATCACAGAAACTAACATAGGCCCTCATTCCGAGTTGTTCGCTCGCTAGCTGCTTTAAGCGGCAGGCATTGCACACGCTAGGCCGCCGCCCTCTGGGAGTGTATCTTAGCTTAGCAGAATAGCGAACGAAAGATTAGCAGAACTGCTAATAAATAATTCTTTGCAGTTTCTGAGTAGCTCCAGACCTACTCACAGATTGCGACAAACCAGTCCGTTTAGTTCCTGGTTTGACGTCACAAACACGCCTTGCATTCGGCCAGCCACTACCCCGTTTCTCCAGATACTCCCGCGTTTTTCCCTGACACGCCTGCGTTTTTTTAGCACACTCACTGAAAACGCTCCGTTACCACCCAGAAACGCCCCTTTCCTGTCAATCATTCACGATCAGCAGTGCGACTGAAAAGCGCCGCAGGATTCACAGCAAAACTGCTAAGTTTTTAGTTAAATAACTAAGCGCATGTGCCCTGCAAGCCTTGCGCATGCGCAATTTTGCAACAAATCGCAGCATAGCGAAAATCGGCAACGAGCGAACAACTTGGAATGACCCCCATATTTGGATGTATCAGCAATCATTTAGAAACGGTTGTTAATGGTTTTCTGAAGAACTTCTTTTTAAACACTTATTTGCCAAAGTCAAGAATCACCTTTTGCAGTCTGTGGATTTGCCCAGTTTTGCCAATAAAATGCTTGAATCTAAGTAACTTTAAATTTATCTTATCTAATTAGCGTTATATAATTCTGAAAATTAGTAGCTACAGTACAAACAGTAGTTGTTATTGGTTATTCTTGTTGCTAGTGGTTTCAGCATACGTGTGCAAATTACTGGTTATAAATCCTTTTGCGCTCGTTTGGTGTAATTTTTGTATGCACAGTAGTGGGTCAAGTCCTAAATTTCAACAAAAACCTCGCCTCTGAACCACTGTTATGCTTACCCTTTTCCGGTGCTGCAGGCTTCCCGTCTTTGCCCCACTCACCCGTGGCCGCAAACTGTCTCGCGTCAATGGGAGAAGCGGTTCCCCACCTATCACTTTGCTGGTTTGCTGCATCTCCTGCTGCATGGCGTATTGAGGCAAGATGTATGAGCACACATCTGTAGACGCTCACTTTATAATGTGTCTGTGAATTCATATACAGTCTGTATTAGTCTGTACTTATAATTCTTGTTGGTTTTATTACTCTTATATAACGCAATGGAACCACTGTGGCATGGGTTGGGTACGAAATGTTGACAGTCATAACATTGACATTCATCATGTAGACAGTGATGAAATGTCAAGATGTTAGTATGACCTTCGTAGCTGACCTTCGAAGCTGCAGCGGTACGGTATTTTACTTTTATACCTAAGCCTCCGCTCTCACAGCCTAACTTTAACCCTCCCATCTGCAGCCTTACTTTCCCCCCACAGCCTAACCCTGAACCTCCTCTCCCACAGCCTAACCATAACCTTCCCTTTCCGCAGCCTAAACCTACCCTCTCATCTGCAGCCTAACCCTCCTGTCCACAATCTAACCCTCCTGATGACAGCCTAACCCTCCCATCTGCAGCCTAACCCTCCCATCTGCAGCCTAACCCTCCTGTCCACAATCTAACCCTCCTGATGACAGCTTAACCCTCCCCCCACAGCCTAACCCTAAACCTTCTCTCCCACAGCCTAACCATAACCTTCCCTTCCGCAGCCTAACCCTACCCTCTCATCTGCAACCTAACCCTCCTGTCCACAATCTAACCCTCCTGATGACAGCCTAACCCTCCCATCTGCAGCCTTACCCTCCCCCCACAGCCTAACCCTAAACCTTCTTTCCCACAGCCTAACCATAACCTTCCCTTCCGCAGCCTCACCCTACCCTCTCGTCTGCAGCCTAACCCTCCTGTCCACAGCCTAACCCTTCTGTCTACAATCTAACCCTCCTGATGACAGCCTAACCTTCCCATCAGAAGCCTTATCCTCCCCCCACAGCCTAACCCTGAACCTCCTATCCCACAGCCTTAACCATAACCTTCCTTTTCCGCAGCCTAACCCTACCCTTTCGCCTGCAGCCTAACCCTCCTGTCCACAATCTAACCCTCCTGATGACAGCTTAACCCTCCACCCACAGCCTAACCCTAAACCTTCTCTCCCACAGCCTTACCATAACCTTCCCTACCGCAGCCTAATCCTTCCCTTCCGCAGCCTAACCCTACCCTTCCGCAGCCTAACCCTACCCTCTCGTCTGCAGCCTAACCCTCCTGTCCACAGCCTAACCCTCCTGTCCACAGCCTAACCCTCCTGTCCACAACCTAAACCTCCTGTCTACAGCCTAACCCTACCCCTCCTGACTGTAGCCTAGCGCTAACCTTCTCATCCACAGCCTAACCCTAATGTACACATTTTGACAATGTTGACATGTTGCGTGTTGACATTGTAAAAATGTTGACATTGTGGTATCAGCATTATTATTGTCAGTCTTTTGACTACATCCCCTGTGGCTCCATACAAATAAAATATACTAATAATAAATTAAAACATTAAGATAATGACTAACTAACTGTCCATCATGGAACATCTTGCATCCAATTATGGGCCTACATATTTACATGACACTCAGACACCTCGGCAGAGCAGTCTTCCATGACCGTTAATAATCCGTGAAGTCCTAATACTTCATTTCCAGAGAGCAGCCAGATCTTACTCTGATTGTCGTCCTTCCCCAGACTGAAGAAAGGTGCAGGCGTTCCAGGGGGAAATAAAACATTAAATTAAAACTGACTACCTGCAATAATACGCTACAAAAACCAGCCGTTTATAAAACACCCCAAAGGGCTTTTTAACATTTACAAAGAAATCGAAACTCTCCAGCACTTGAACAATAGGAAATTAATTCTCTGTCGGGGAAAGCTAGAGGACAAGCTAAGTAATGTAAATGGCCAAGAGGGATTAAGGTGGAAGTGTAGTATGTGGACAGCTAAACAAATTACTAACAAAAGTGAATGAATAGTGGGTGTGGGCATCAGGGTTCTGTCAGCAGTGACACCCTGACCCACGCAGCGTAGACCAAACGCTGCAGAAACAGTGGAGACCTCATCGCTTTTCCTAACATCTGGGATTGTATTTGTCATCTTGGCATTCGGTGCAAGTGCAAAAAAAGAGTAAAGGGGGATTATCCTGACAATGAAGTGAGTTACTGAATCTTGTGATAATGAGAAGCAGAAGAATTCTAATTCCTTTCTATGGTCCCCGAGGTGGAGGTGCGTTTATAGTTTAGCAAAAGTAAAATGTAGGAGGGAAGAACAGATGGCCTAAAACCCATGAAACAAGACACCATCTAATCCCAGGACTGAGTACCACTATTAATCCTGGTCAGTTCCCTACTGTTAGTTTATAGCAGCTCTCTGAGTGGCTACTGATAAACTGGCTACAAAAAAATGCTGTTTTCACGCAGAGTTTGCAACTGCCGACATCTATCTCCCGTCGGAGCTTATTCACACATTCAGCCTTTTCATGTGTGTTTTACGCAGTCTGTCCTGATGGAGAATTTGATACAGAAATATCAGCGATAAAACAAGAGAGGCATTGAGAGAATTCACATTGTAGCAATGCTTATGCACAGCGGCTCTCTCACTATAGGAGTAGCATTTCCTTAAGCAAAGGTTGAGTCCATTTTTTTGCAGAGGAAATCCTTTTTTTACAGTATCATATTTACAGTTTCTGGCTGCTTGTACCTTGCTTTACCTCAACATTAATGGCTCTGCATTGGTCCAATACATGTCTTGTGCCACTGTGCGATATGTTGCATTCGTGTGCTACTGGGAGACCTACGGGAAGCAGAGCTGCAGAACTGAGGTTTTCAGCTGGTATCTAGAGTGCTTCATACCTTACAGTGCATCCAGCAGCAGCATTCCGCAGAGCACAGAGAGAAGAAATTCACATTTTGGCTCAAAATTTTGGGTCGATTTTCTGTCAAATTTGTGTTTCAGGGTCTAAATTCCACATTTACTAACATTGTTTTTGACATTTTTTTTAAACAATGTCAAAAAATATCTGTTAATACATGAGTGATTTAGACCCTTAAAGACATAGGCCCTCATTCCGAGTTGATCACTCGCTAGCTACTTTTAGCAGCCGTGCAAACGCATAGTCGCCGCCCACGGGGGAGTGTATTTTAGCTTTGCAAGTGTGCGATCGCATGTGCAGCCGAGCGGTACGAAAAAGTTCTTTTGCAGTTTCTGAGTAGGTCTGAACTTACTCAGCCCTTGCGATCACTTCAGCCTGTCCAGTTCTGGAATTGACGTCAGACACCTGCTAACGCCTGGACACGCCTGTGTTTTCTCTACCACTCCCAGAAAATGGTCAGTTGACACCCATAAACGCCCTCTTCCTGTCAACCTCCTTGCGATCGGTTGTGCGAATGGATTCGTCGCTAGAAGCATTGCACAGCAACGATGCTGTTTGTACCCGTGCAACGCTCGTGCGCATTGCGGTGCATGCGCAGTAGTAACCTGATCGCTGCGAAAAAAACAGCAGCGAGCGATCAACTCGGAATGAGGGCCCAAATCGTCAAAATTGTCTTTTAGTAAATATACCCCATACTGTATACTGAACGTGATTCTTAGCAGCTAAATACAAAGTGGTATCCTACCTCGTACAGAAATACATGAAAAGGAAAATATAGCAATTTATGCTGACACAACGGATGTTAACCATCAAAAAATACCCCTTTTAAAACCTGTCTCTAAAACAATATTAAAAAGTTGCATCTCTAGACTTTTCATAGGTGCCCTACTGACCACCTTGCTCTATTCTGTTTTTGTGCACCCCCATGGGAAGTCTGTGACTGCCTCCCTGATTTGCTGAGGATAGATTGCCTTTCAGGAGAATTGTGATGCCTCTTCTTTGTAATGTTTTTGAGCATTTGTTGTTTTTGACAGTTATAAATAACACATCTCCCGTTTTTCTCCTTTGTCCGGTCTCTGGGACACCTTGGCCCAGTTACCTTTACTAATTAAGCTACTCCACTAAAACTCAGCAATACATGGTTTGTTGTCTGTAAACACTACGTGACTTTAATGTGAGTGGTACCGTCAGGGCCGGCAACAGAAATCTTGGGGCCCGGTACAATTAAGTATCTGCCCCTCCCCCCAACCCCCAACCATTTTCTGCTAAAGTTGAACCCAAGAAATATTTGGGGTGTGTGTATGTATAAATGTGTATATATACACACACATAAACTGTATACACACACATTAGAATAGAATATACATACTTAAATACCATACAAGTGTACCCCGCCTCAGTGGTGAGAAATGCAGTGCTGCTGATACCACAGCTGGATTCTTCTGCATGCAGCCAGATCGCGCTGTAAGAACCCGCTGGAGGCAGGGAGTATCAGAGGAGCCGGCACGGTCACAGTCGGCGTCGCATCTAATGACGTCAGGATAGCGCCAGCATCCGTTACCATGGTGTATGCGCTGCATGTGCGCGTTAATGGGGGCTGCCGGTGGTTGATGGGGATGAGACCGCGGTGGTGGGTTGTCGTGCGGGGGATTAGTTTAGTGTAATGGTGGCCAGCCAACATGCAAATAAAAAGCGCTGCTGCTCCGTTTTTCACGTCTCTGAACCTTGGGCCCAGGATCGCTGTCCCCTGTGACCCCCCCTGTCACTGGGCCTGGATACCGTACCCACCTGTTGTGATTGGGCAGGAGAGATGAGCTCGCTGTAAACAAATAATCAACTTTGACTTTTTCTTCCCAATTCGACACCAAGCTGAACTTCCATTGAACGGTGTTTAGACAGAAAACAAGTGAGATTTCTGGGCCGAGTTTTAAAATTTAATTAAGCCTTTTTGAAGCCATGTGTGTAGGCCAAGAGCTCAGCCCCCACTTGTGACCCTACTACAACCAATAAAGTTAAGTCCAGTGCAGCCTGCAGTGGATTAAAAGGGTTTCCAGACCACGATGTGTGAGTGTTTGAAATGTGCGATGGAACAGACCCTGTGCAACAAGTGTAACTGTGTCCGGCAACGCACGTATTCATTCATCAGTCGGGTGCATCTGGTTCATATCACCGCAGTGTTATTTTGTCACTTGAGTGCAATCTAGTAACTGAGTTTTATGACAAGTTTGCAGAAGGATCTTACACTGCAGTTCTGCCCAGATTGGTAGCTACAGTAGCTGGTTAATCCTTTGTCAGACAATGTACCTGATTCACTTGTTATGCTAATGCCACAGGATGGTATCCGGTCTTTAGGTCGACATGTAATAGGTCGACATGGTTATGAGGTCAACATGTTCTAAGTTGACTTGACAAAAGGTTGACATGAGTTTTTCTCAATTTTTATTTTTTATTTTTTCATACTTTACGATCCACGTGGACTATGACTGCGAATGGTAACCTGTGCCGAGCGCAGTGAGGCACCTTGCCGGAAGCATGTCGAGCGGACATGGTGCACTATTTTTGGTTCCCGGTCACTCTACAAAGAAAACGACATCATTTAAAAAAACAACAACCTCATGTCGACCTTTTTTCATGTTGAACTAATGCTTGTTTCGACCTATTTCAGGTGTCTACTTAGTTACTGTCGACCAATAGTGGTCGACCTAGACACTGTCGACCTAAGTGTGGTCGACCCTCTGATCCACAGCCTACGGGATGTAGTTATGTGACCGGCGATCACATTACCGACGGCTACATCCCATCCCCCTCTAAATCCCGACAGCATGCCGACTAGCAGGGACTGTTCCCACTCGTAGGTGTCCACAACACCCATAGAGTGGTGGCTAGGTTTAGTGAGAGATTGGTCCCGCAAATGATGCTCAGCATATGCACCTGCTAGGAGATGTCTTACACCTTATACAGGACTGGTACAATGATGAGTAATTCATTCGGGTAACCTGCCGATATGGGTGCATTCTTTTATTTTTTGTCATTCTGCTCCCAACACTGCATTAGCCCCTGCTACGCGAGGACACATTTCTTCTATGCATATTTACAAAGATCTAGAATAAGACCATGATACTCATAGGTTACATTGAGCCTGAAAGAACTTTCCACCAATCCTGTTTCAAGGTAAAGTGACAGAAAGTTTGTCAGTGACATTTTGAAGAACTGTGGGGGAGATGTATGAAACAGTGAAAAGGGTGGAGAAGTGAGCCAGTGAAGAAGTTGCCCATGGCAACCAACGACCTGCTACCTATAATTTTATACAATGCATTTTATAAATGTTACTTTAAGGCTTGGTTTGCCATGGACTGGTTTGCCATGGACTGGATGCAGTCAGGATGCTGGCATTTGTAATCCCGGCACCGGAATCCCGACGTGGCCATAATGCAGGCTCCAGATCTCAGACACCAGGCAAAATGCTGACACCGGAATCCTGACCGCGACATCCTGATCGCAACTATGCGGGGACTGTCAATGTTAGCTCGGGGGGTTAGGTTTTGGCACCCCCTAGGGAGGGTTAGGATTAGGCTACTGGAAAGTGAGGGTTAAGGTTAGGCTGCCGGGAAGGAAGGTGTTAGGGTTAGGCTGCCGGGAAGGGAGGTGTTAGGGTTAGGCTGCGCGGAAGGGAGGGTTAGGGTTTGACTGCGGGTAGGGTTAGGGTTAGGCTGCAGGAAAGGGAGGGTCAGGGTCAGATAGCGGGGAAGGGAGGGTTAGGGTTAGGCTGTGGGGAAGGGAGGGTTAGGGTTAGGCTGTGGGGAGGGGGGTGGTTAGGCACCTCCAAGGAGGGTTAGAGTTAGGCTGCAGGGAACGGAGGGTTAGGTTAGGTCTGCGGGGAGGGGGGTGGTTAGGCACCTCCAAGGAGGGTTAGGGTTAAGCTGCTGTGGAGGGAGGGTAAGGTTTGGGCACCACTGGGGGGAGGGTTAGAGATGGGGGGGGGGAAGGGGAGGGTTAGGGAGGTGTTGGGGGAGGGTATGTATATAATATATAGCCCCTGTCAGGATTGTCGCCATCGGTATGCCGCGGTCGATCTTTTGACCGCCAGCATCCCTAACGCCGGGATATCATATCACACCCACCATGGACAACTTCTCCACTGACACGCTTCTGTGATAAGATAGGGGCACAGACTGTGTTGCTCTGCCCTTTGGTGAGGGAGGGAGGAAGGAGAAGGGAAGGGTCCAGCTATAATAAAGGTCACAAGGGAGAAGTTGTTGTCAGGGCTGGCCAGTGTTGCACGTCCCAATCTGACAGCAGCCACCCACCCATCCATTCACACAGCAGGATTGTCCCTATCTGGGCTTTGTTATTAAACTATTTTTAATAAGAAAATAAGATAAAAATGTCACCTGCTGGGAACTTGGAAGACTGGACACCGGGCATGTTCCCCTTCCCTCTAGTCTTGTACTTGCCCCCGGTCCTTAGGTCGGGACTGAACTACAGATCTGCTTTACACTATCAGCAGGCTGCCTCAGGAAGTGTTCGGAGACGCTGGTTTATGGCTTGTAATTGTTGATGACTCTGTTAAGTAGCTTTTCCAAAGTAATCATAAGGAAGGAAAGAACAGCTGAGAGGGAACGTTTTCCTACAGGTTACTGCTTTATAAAATGTTATTTTTGTAAATAGATTTTCAGTTCTCTCTCAGCGGAATATAAGATTAAATGTAGTGCATGATGGCGCACTGCCCAAGAAAACTAATTGCTATTACAATAGCAATTATCTTCAGATACTATGTTTGTTGCCTTGTGGACCATATCGGAAAACAAAGTAATATTAACACCCTACTGGCCAATTACCTCCGGTGACCATTTTGTTCATTTGAACCAAACACATCTATATAATCTATGAACTGTAATTCAGTCACGATACAAACACAGGTTCAAAAGGTATGGTGGCAAAACAAGGAACCACTAGCACACATTTCCAAATAGAATCATTTACACCCAATACTTGGAGAACAACCTTCCTTCCAGCATCAACCAAATTGAATTAAATAACCAACAACTGCAATTCTTCACATCCGCACCCAGCCGAATGCCCTCAACACCACCATACTCACACACAACACCCAAACACCACAGGGAGGGCGAGACAAAACCACAGGAACAAAGAGGCCTATAGGAAGTTGCACAAAGGTAATATAAACTTCCTAACCCCTCCCCTTAAAATAATTATCCAATAGCATACCCCAGATAACAGTCAATCAACTCCAATCAACACACATGAAACTGCAATAGCGCAACCCAAGCAAACCCTGGCTGCCTATTCCAACAGTCGGGGGCAGCAGATGGATTGTGTGTGTGTGTGTGTGTGTGTGTGTGTGTGTGTGTGTGCGCGTGTGTGTGTGTGTGTGTGTGTGTATGTGTGTGCCAGTGCACTCCAGGCTACTTCCATTTTTCGCACATATTAAATTTTCGGGAGTAATTAAATTCTCCCCACAGTGTGAAAATATATGTATGTGTGCAAAGAACAGCTCCTGGTACACAAGGCATGGGGTTCTTACTGTAGCTTCTTCATGAGACTCGCACCCTGAAGGGGCTCCCCACTGCTAACTCACAGCACCTGCCCAATCATACCAGAGCCCTGCTGGGGGTACAGGGATTTGCTCCTGTGTCCAGTGCTTACTATATCATTGGTAAGATAAGGTATCCGCTCTCGTGGAGTCCTCAGCTGTTCCATGGGGGTCATTCCGAGTTGTTCGCTCGCTAGCTGCTTTTAGCAGCTTTGCACATGCTAAGCCGCCGCCTACTGGGAGTGAATCTTAGCTTATCAAAATTGCGAACGAAAGATTAGCAGAATTGCGAATAGACACTTCTTAGCAGTTTCTGAGTAGCTCCAGACTTACTCGGCATCTGCGATCAGTTCAGTCAGTTTCGTTCCTGGTTTGACATCACAAACACACCCAGCGTTCGCCCAGACACTCCTCCGTTTCTCCAGCCACTCCCGCGTTTTTCCCAGAAACGGTAGCGTTTTTTCACACACTCCCATAAAACGTCCAGTTTCCGCCTAGAAACACCCACTTCCTGTCAATCACATTACGATCACCAGAACGAAGAAAAAAACCTTGTAATGCCGTGAGTAAAATACCTAACTGCATAGCAAATTTACTTGGCGCAGTCGCACTGCGGACATTGCGCATGCGCATTAGCGACTAATCGCTCCGTTGCGAGAAAAAAATAACGAGTGAACAACTCGGAATGACCCCCCATGTTCCAATCCCACCCTGTACATGGAATCAATTACGTTTGTTAGATAAACACAATGACAAAGGGGTACTTGTATCAATAACACCTTTTTTGTGTGTTTTCGCAATAAAAGGGGTTATTACCGCTTCTGTAAGATGCTGACCGTAGAGCAATCAGAGATTTCTCCAGTGGCGCCTTCAGCTTTTGATAATAATGCTAAGTGATATGGGGTGCTTACTAATTGCTGAAAAGAGCCTTTCATTGCCTGGCCCTACCGCATTAGGCCCCATTTAACATCAATGCTTATTACAGCAGCATATGTCATTTAGTATTGCAGCTATACTAACGAATATGCTAACATTACTTATTCTCTACTGCGGTCCAGTGACGTCCCCTTCCTTAGCACCATCGTTAACGCTGTTGCTGGTTTCCTACAGCCATGTACGCACTAACCAATGTGTGTACCCAGCCTATGGGCTGGCCGATGTGTGTACACACATTGGTTAGTGTTAGTTACACGCTAAATGTTTTTTTGCACGACCACACATTATATCGTTCTCGGACACATTCCCCTGCATCCCTTCATTTGCTGTGTTGTCCCGTCAGGCACGCAACATGCCCGACAGGATGACCCGCTGCCGCACACGGTAGTGGGTACACACTAGACAATATGCCCAATATGTCGGTTTGACCCGCTGGATCAGAGGACATATCACCTAGTGTGTACCCAGCTTATCACTGCCAATGACAGGCTGCTGGGTCATGCACATGCGTGACAGACAGTCTGTGCATGTGTTTTATACTGTCTCTCGGCGGAGACCCGGCAGTGCCTGGAAGGCCTTTCTGAAGCCGTAATGGCTGCTGTTAGGTTCCTATTGCCATCAATAGGACATTCCTTTTGCCACACATAAAAGTGGTCACACTCTTGATCTTGTCTTTCAGATTGGATTAGAAGTCACTGTCCTAAAAATAAACCTAGTCATCTGGTCAGACCACCACTCCCTTTGGTTCTCAGTTGCAACCCCTCAAATAAGTTCTCTGCCCGTGGAGCTGACCAGGTATCGTCCAAGGAGGGGTATGACTCCCCAGGCTCTTGCAGCAAATCTGGATCTCTCTGCTATACTGGGTGCCTGTGAAGATCCCTGTTCCCTAGTCCGTTATTATAATAGGGATGTTATGGCTGCAATTTATATTATCGCCACTGTGCGTATAAGACCTCGTAAACCACAACGTCGAGCTCCTTGGTTCAACAACAGTGTTAGTGAGCTCAAGGGGGTGTAGACTGGAAAGACGATGGAGGAAGACTAACCTAGTGGATGACAAAATAAAACTAATAAAGCATAACGAAGAATATCAGTCGACAATCACTCGTAAGAAATCACAATTCCTGTCAAATGAGATCACAGCAGCAAACAATAGGCCAGCTCAACTTTTCCGCACAGTGGAGATGCTTTGCAAGCCAGCATGCCTGCAGACTGATGAGACCCTCTCCCAGGCAAGATGCAACGAGTTTGCAAACTTCTTTGCAGATAAAATATCCACCATCCGGGCTGGAATCTCCACAGTGCCATCAAAGGAGTGCCAAACTACAAAGCCTGCCAATATAAGCCACCTGCCTTCATGGACCAGCTTTGATTCAGTGGATGTAAAGGACACTGCTGAAATTGCTCGGATTTTGCGTCCCACCACCTGTGATCTGGACCCTGCCTCAACCAAGCTTCTAATAGGTTGTATGGATATAATTGGTCCTGTCTTTGCAAAAATTGTTCAATGCTCTTTGCAGACAGGCATATTTCCTGGACCCCTAAAGGAAGCAATTGTTAGACCTCTTCTTAAAAAACCTAATTTAGATCCCGACTGCATGACCATCTACAGACCGGTATCAAACCTTCCTTTTCTAGGAAAGGGTATTGAGAAAGTGTTTGCAAATCAACTGGAAATCTGCCGACAACCCATGATATTTATGATCCATTCCAATCAGGATTCAGGAGAAGACATAGCACTGAAACAGCCCTGGTGTGTGTGTGTTAAATGATCTTCTGATGGCAAGAGACAGAGGTGACTGATCAATATTAATCCTTCTGGATCTCTCTGCAGCATTTGATACCGTGGACCATGGGCTCCTGATTGAGCGACTGATACATTTTTGTGGACTGAATGGCACAGTCCTAAACTGGTTCAAATCATTTCTCACAGGCAGGTCACAGAGAGTATCATCTGGATTATACTCATCACCACCAGTGCCATTGCCATGTGGTGTCCCACAAGGTTCTATACTATCCCCCATGCTTTTTGCAGCATACATGCTCCCTCTGGGTGAAATAATCAGGCGCCATGGCCTGGTCTACCACTGCTATGCAGATGATACACAACTGTACTCCGGGCACTGATAACCCAATAGCAACCCTAAATGGCTGTCTTGCTTAGCTCCAGGAGTGGATGAGCACCAATTGGCTGCGAATGAACCTGCATAAAACAGAGGTCCTTATGATAGGACTGCAATATCAAAGAACAAGACTGCAGCATAGCCAACTAACTGGATTTGCACTCAGGGATTCAGAATTACAAACCACTGATCGTGTGCAGAATCTTGGCGTTGTTCTGGATGGTGGCTTGACACTTAAACATCAGATATCAGCCACGATCAAATCCTCATTCTTTCACCTGAGGAACATAGCCAGAATCAAGCACTTAATTCCCTACGATCTGCCAAAATTCATACATGCATTTGTATCATCTCGATTAGACTACTGTAATGCCCTCTACCTTGGTCTCCCAGCAAAAGAATTGCACCGCTTACAGCTGGTGCAAAACACAGCTGCCAGGCTGTTAACCAACAAGTCCCGTTCCAGCCACAAAACACCCATCCTCTACTCCCTTCACTGGCGGCCTGTAAGATGGCGAATCATCTTCAAGATTGGCTTACTGAGTTTCAAAGCACTACATGACCAGGGCCCAAGGTACCTGAAGCAGCTTCTGACCCCATACTGCCCCACTCGATTACTGCGATCTGTAGATGAAGGACTTTTAGCAGTACCTAGAATCTCCCGTAATTCATCTGGGGGTCGAGCTTTTAGTCATGCGGCTCCGACTCTATGGAACTCACTTCCCCGCACAGTGCGAGAGGACCCAACTATAGAATCCTTCAAAAGTAGACTCAAGACTTTCCTGTTTACGCAAGCATTTCCATAATGTCCCTTTAGTATCTTCATGCTTCTGTATTTTATGAAAAGCTTTTCTGTACTTCATTATTTTCTGTATTATATTATGCTATGTATCTGTTAAGCACCTTGAGTCCTCTTGGAGAAAGAGCGCTATATAAATAATTGTATTATTATTATTATCAATGGTGACTATATCACTCTAGCCAGATATAGATAGAGTAAGCGCTACAACTAAGCTTATAGCTATTTGTTATACACTTGAAGGAGGACAATAACCCCTTTTGTGAGTGCTAAAGTAGAGTTATGTCTCGTTGTTAAATGGGGCCCATAGTTCCATCTGAAAATGGTGCAACAGATACGTTCGTGGTTGTCCTTACCACGAGTCAGTCGCACGGGGCATATGCATCGCGAACACACCTAGCTGCGCCCATGTGTGACTCATTCACGGGAGAGTTCACACCATACGACCCTATGGGTCGTGAGTGCACTTGTGCGGGCACACTACCCGCAATAAATGACCAATGATTGCCGCGGCAAGGATGACCGAGGAGGACACATCTGTATGTGTAACTTACCAACACTGGCACTGCTTACACTCCCACAGTTCTTGATTGCCATAGCTCATTGTAGCTTATGGGTTGCACATCACGGGATGTAGTTCCGGCAGGATTCATTCTAACACATGAAACCCAAATGGCCAAACAAAAGTGTTTTCTTCTGAAATTTCAAGAAAGGGAGACACAAGCAAACATCTTAGCTCCTCAAAGAAATTCTTTTTGGTTCCTGTTTCACTAATAATCCACTTTTTCCAAATAGCAAAAGGCAGATTTTGACAAAAAGGTTTCTACATCTGTGCAGAAAAAAATATGGTAGCCCAACGGGATGCAGTTAAGATCCTGGCTGTCAGAATCCCGACACCCGTCAGAATACCGACACCGGAATCCCGACAGGATCAGGATACCGACAGCCGGAAACCTGGCAGTAGTAAGTATAGCGTCCCAGTTAGGTTTAGGGCTGGAGGTTTTTGGGGTCTTAGGTTTAGCTGACACCAAGGGGGGTTAGGGTTAGGCTGTGGGTTAGGTGTAGGCACCACCCGGGGGGGGATAGGGGTTATGGTTAGGCACTAGAGGGAGAGGTTAGGGTTTGGCTGCGGGGAGGGAGGGTTAGGGTGTAGGGCAGAGGGGTGAGCATGGACTACTCACCACTGTTGGAATTTCATACATCAGGATCTCGGCATCGGGTTCGGTATGAATCACTGCCGCACAGGATACCCAGTGTCAGTATACCGACATCGGCATCCCAAGCGGTGCAATGCTGGCAGGGGGACGAGCGCAACTAATCCCCTTGCGGGCTCGGTGGCGAGCTTAGCTCGCCACAGGTTCTATTCTCTTTCTATGGGTGTCATGGACACCCATAAAGGGAGCATCACCTACCTCGCCGGTATACTTGCAGCGATATGGTGTCCCCTTCGGGATCCTGGTGTTGTGACTGCCGGGGTCCAGAGCGCCGGTCATTCACACCCAACCCAGCCCAACAAGGCCTAATATTTAAAAAAAGATAACCTACCACAGTAAATGAGGGATCACTTTTTTTATTTGGCAAATAATGGGGGAGGTGAATGTTATATATATCCCCCCCCCCCCCCCCCCCATGTGTGGAAAATGTTTATTTTTTGTGTACTGTTGCGTACAGTTATTGTCTTGTGATCACCAGACAATAGCTACTAAGGGTTTACAACGTTTGAAAGAGGAGAATCCCCTCTTTTAAGACAGGGTGTCCCCATGTGTTTGCTGGCCAGTATGGAGGAGATAGGGCCCTTCCTCAATCTATGGAAAACTTGGCAGTTTTGTCAGGTAATAATCAGACAACAGCTGCTAAGAGGGCCACATACTTTGCAAGAGCAGACTCCCCTCTTCCATGTGAGTGACCCCACATTTACAGGTGTAATCATAGGCGTGATTGAGCAAGTAGCGTCCTTCCACCCATTTACGGAAAACAGCTATATGGCCTGATTCAGATCTGATTGCAGCAGCAAATTTGTTAGCAAATGGGCAAAACCATGTGCCCTGCGGGAGGGGGGGGGGGAGGGGGCAGATATAACATGTGCAGAGAGAGTTAGATTTGTGTGGGTTGTGTTCAAACTGAAATCTAAATTGCAGTGTTGAAATAAAGCAGCCAGTATTTACCCTGCACAGAAACAATATAACCCACACAAATCTAACTCTCTCTGCACATGTTATATCTGCCCCCCTCCCCTGCAGTACACATGGGGGGTAGTTCTGAGTTGATTGCAGCAGCAAGTTTGTTAGCTACTGGGCAAAACCATATGCACTGCAGGGGGGGGCAGATATAACATGTGCAGAGAGAGTTAGATTTGGGTGGGTTATTTTGTTCTGTGCAGGGTAAATACTGGCTGCTTTATTTTTACGCTGCAATTTATATTTCAGTTTGAATACACCCCACCCAAATCTAACTCTCTCTGCACATGCTATATTTGTCCCCCCCTGCAGTGTACATGGTTTTGCCCGACTGCTAACAAATTTGCTGCTGCGATCAACTCAGAATTAGGCCCATGGTTTTGCACATTTGCTAACACATTTGCCGCTGTGATCAGATCTGAATTAGGCATTCTGGAGAGCAGGGTAATATTGTCTGGTGGTCACAAATGATCACCAGACATTAGCTACTGGTGGACCACATAATTTGGAAGAGCGCACTCCCCTCTTTCAAATATGGGTGCCCCCAAAGTTGCCAGTGTCAATATGGGGGTGAGAACATACATTTTCCAGGTGTGGTATAATAGATAGTGTCTAGTTAGACAGTCAATTGATAGACACCATTTGTTAGACAGCTAAAAGGTCAACAGGGTCAAAAGGTAGACATGAAAAAGTAGACAGTACAAAAGGTAGACAGGATCAGAAGGTCGACATGAAAATGGTCTACATAAAAAAGGTTGAAACCATTTTTTTTCCCTTCCATTTTTGTGGTTTGTGTTGATAGTTTTGTCATCTGGGACCCCTAATTGTAGAAAGGCATACCCTTGCGGGGTTCGCCACGCTTCGGGCTCAGTGGCTCGCTGCGCTCACCACAAGGTGTATATCCAACTCTATGCCAACATGGATAGAGAAGGTATGAAATAGTCCAAAAACATGTCAAATAAAAAAACCTGTGTCTAACGTTTTTGTCGACAATTTTCATGTCGACCTTTTGACCCTGTCAACCTAATGGCTGTCTAACATATGGTGTCTATCTATTGACTGTCTAACTAGACACTGTCTCTCTATCATCCGCATACCACAACTACAAAGGGGCCCATCATTTGAAAGAGAGTACCCCCTTCTTTCAAAATTTGTTAGCCCTGATTTCATAGATGCCAGGTTGGGCAGAGACCTTCCCTCATCACTGAACTCAATGATTTTTCTGTAGTGCAGGGTGTTTTGCCAGGCAATAGCCTCTATGAAGGCAGATATTTTAAAAAGTGTTGACTCTTTTCTCTCTAACAAGGGTGCCCCCATCTCTCTAGATTTCAGGGTTCTGGAGATAGACGGAATTAATATTTTATCGTTTACTAATAAAAAATAATTACCGGTCCAGGACCCCCACCTGCTGACCCCCACCCGGTGGTTAGTGCTGGTGAGGAGAAGGTAAATTAACTGGGGAACTTTGCTACAGATGACCACTCGTTCTCAGCTTGAAGGGTCTAATACTGTACATTTCACTAAGCGATATATCTTTCATATTTGCCCTATGCCACAATGTGGGAAGTCTCTTTGTGCAGTCATATGGGGCATGGTAATACCTCTCCCCCATAGGGGTCTCTTTTAGATCTAAAAATAATTGCCAGTGGTTAGCTTCCCTGCAATACGGGCCAGCAGCAGTAAGCAGAGACTTACTGCATTGACAGACAAAGATTAGAACAGATTTATCTTATGTTACAAATCCATTTATAGTATATCCCCAGCATCCTCTCTTTTTAAACCTATTGGGCCTGATTCATAGTTAGGATCAAATAAAAAAAAAATAACCTTGGCAAAACCATGTTGCACTGCAAACAGGGCCAAATTGTAAGTGCAGAGGGATTTATACTGCGGAGGGGGGTGTCCTACCGTCATTCTACATTTCAGTGTGAAAACAAAGCGTTTGATTTCGCCAAGGTGGAAATGACGCCTTTTTTAAACAAAAATTGCTCCTAAAACTGTATTGGGCCCATTGTGCACCGCTGACTGTGTACTCATCATGATTGGATGTGATTATTTTGTACAATGTCCCAATTTGCTATTCATGATCTTTTTAAACAATAATCTAGTTTGTAGACATCCATACAGTAATGAAGGTAACTACTGTAATGAAGCATTGGTTATGGGTCTCAGCTGATTGTGAAGACAAAGTGTAAGAATTCCTGGGCTATAAGAATCGTGAAATTGCTGCAGTTGTTGTAACCGGAGGTCTGCTCCCTGGCTGTATGGCCGTGTAAGCGAGAGCCTAATCTGCTCAATCCACTGCTTCTGCTTTAAAAACAGTTGGCTCTTACTTTTGGCATCCAGTTGCATTTTTATGGAAAATGCAATTTTCTTCATTGTCTCTATTTCAAGAGATTTTTTTTTTTATTGTATTTAAATAATTTTGCCTCTGGGAGAGCATGTAGTTAGCGAAGAGGCTCGTTCTCCGCCAAGTAGTCCTTTTATGCAGGATATAACTGTTCTCATGTATCAAGGATCACAAATTTCTGCAAAACAGTCATTCATTTGGGTTTTGCTCACATGTACAGTGTACCACATGTATGTCAGCCAGCTGGCAGGATAAATAGGACTTATCTAATCTTATGAGGGAGTTCTTGTCTCTAGAAAGCTCTGAAGGTTGCTGGGATCTTCATGGTAATACTATATACGGTAAATGCTTAGCCACAGCTGTGCTTCGATATCTCCTGCTCTGCTACCTTTGTACAACAGCGAGTGTTTCCTGTCCAACTTCACAATTATGTAAATGTCACTTAATATAAATATATAGAGTATATAGTCAGATTAGTCCATTTGTCACTGTTGTGCTTAATGCCATCTAGCATCACACAGGTTGGTACATTGTAAAACGATTCAATTTACAGATGGTGGAAGATACACCAAAATATAGTGACTGTTAATCCATATGTTTGGTAAAAATATTTGCAAACACAACGCTCAGTTGTTTACCCATTTTATATTTAAAAAAAAAAAATATATATATATATCTATCATGAATATCCTTCAATTTTTGATCAACGTGATGCAGTGATGGATCTAATCATCAGTCCACTCCCTATATCGAGGGTGGCTGCTTCTCTCCAAAAAACGGATGTTCCCATCAAATTTTAATGATCTGTGAGAAAAGCGCACTGTGGTGTAGTATGCCACGAGCAATCAGCAACGGCATCTCAATTGTGTGATCGCCTCTTCCTGGTTGACAGGCAGAGGCGTTTGTGGGGCGGGAGAGGATGTCGCAGCAGCGTTAAAGGGGTGTCAACTCGATGTTGGGGGGTCACAGTTTGCGTGACGGGCCGTGTTGGATGCGTGATGTCACATGCAGCCACTGCGACCCGAAACATGGCGGGTAACCACCTGCCTTCGCAGATAGGCTGCGTAGGCAGAGGGCTACTGGAAACATGCAAAAGCATTGTCGCCGTGCCGTGCTTTGGCATATCTGTGGGGAGGCTGTATCTGGCATGCGGAGCGGACTTGCCCCATGCTGGGCGTCCCCACACATGTCTCAGAATTTGATCGTAGATGTGCGTTTTTTTGCACATCTACGATCAGGTATGAATTACCATCTTAGTACTGTGAGGATAATTCATGAGGGACAAAATTGAGGTTAATGAATTGAAGAAGGTAAAATAGAAAGAAATGGATCTGATTTTGATGAATAAGCAAATAAACAAGACTCACTGAACCACCAACAAAGTACACTCTAATCCATACTTTGCTCATGCAAAGCCTGGTAAGTGTTGAGAGCTTTATCAGATGAGATCTTTTAGTACAAATTGTTTTGACTTATTTAGGATAGGTCTCTGGGAAACAGGATGCCACTGTGAGGAAATTCTGGTAAAAACAAAAGGATGATACCCTGTGGAGCTTCAGGTATGTTCCGTGATTACTCTACTCATGCAAGAAATGGGACTAGTATGGAGCAACTAAGACTAAGCACCTTAGAAAGAACTGCTGAGGGATTTTATAGTACACTTGATCTGTCTGTACAACTAGAAGTGGTACTGTGATTAAAATTTTAATTCCTAGCCCCTTAAAGAAGACACTGAAAACAGAGAAAATCCCTTCAGCTAGAAGACCGCTCTAGGTGAAGATCTGGGAGCACTGAATGGCCAGTGGGCATAAAACCAGGATTATGGTGGTGAAACCCATGGAGATAGGCCCGACAGGAGTTGTGATAATGGAGCATGCGGAGAAGGGGCTTTTGCAGGTATCAAAAGCCTGTTGTGTGTGGGGAGTCATGTCTCCTTGCAAAACCTAGTGAATGTTTGGTCATGGCTGCTAAATGCCACCAACCTCTCAATTGATCCTTCTGGGCACCAGCCAATCGAGCACCTGTCATCTTTCCCATTTCCAATGCCCTGCATTGAAATGATGCAGTTCAGTGTCTGTGTTGATGATGCACTGTAACCTGGATGTAACCAGTATGGTGGCGAATCATTACAACTCCTCTTACTCTGTATAACTAATACCGTTTTCGCTCTCTTTTCACACGCTCTGGATTTTGTAAAAGATTATTAAAAACAAGCAAAAAAGTGACATCAAAGCAATACTTAGTAGAAGATTAGGATGGGGACTTTAGTGCAAGTATGTCTAAAATGTCAGTATAACGCATGATATACTGTACTTACAGTAGCTGTACCTGACCAGCAGCAACACGCCACTGAGCTTTCTAAGTAAGTGGAGATGATAGTGAGTGTATGTTCAAATAGCTTTGAGTTTATGGAGTAGTCGTTGACATATTGTGCAGCTATCCGGGAAAGCGTTTACCATCGAGATAAGCTTGCAGTAAAGTGGAGTTTGCAGCCCAGGAGTAGAATGATATGGGAAAGGGTGGCCCTGGTGCTTCTCTAGCCCTGCTAATATAGAGTGATTGCTCAAAAGTGATGTATCCAGTGTTCCGAGTTAAAAAATAAGACGAAAATAGTGTACACTATGTGTACAGCGTGAGATTCAGTGATGAAATACACTGATGCACTCACCAGATTCTTCATTGTTTCTGTGGCAGCATCCACATGTTCGTCTTTGCTGCAGTCACATCTGCAACTTTGTGCGTATACTAGTATAACTCTTCCCTGGTGTGCATCAGTGTATAGGAATGCACAAGGCCAGAGACGCCCACTTTGGGCATTTTTAGACACTACTATGGCACTTAATGCGTCTTTAGACGCACCATGGCAACTTGCAGCAGCTCCATGCTAGGTGTAGGATCTCCATCAGTGTATGGCCTCCAATGTGAGCGATTAAGTGTCTGAGTTTAAAATAAGTTATGCAACACACTTGTGACACTCCCAAAACACGCCCGTAAGGCAATACAAGTCACCACCTAGGAACGTCCAATTCATTTACAATCAATTTCTAGGACTGTGCGTCTAAGTCGCTACTGTCGGGATCCTGGAGTTCAGTAACCCAACGCCGGAATCCCGACATCCGACATTTTACTGGTGGTTGGAATCCCAACTCCCACTCTGTAATTACTACTCGGTTGTTGGGTCCACGTCATCACGCCTGAAGTGCAGCGAGCCCACGAGGGGACTCGCTACCGGTATACCGGCAGACGGGATGCCACTGTCGGGAAAACTGACAGTCGGCACCCGTCTGCCGGTATATCATACCTACCCCTCCATCTACCCTACAAGAGATGCCAAACGATGGCTCAAGTTGCCATTGGTTTTCAGTTGACAGTTTCCCCTTTGATGTAAAGCACTGATGGCGCCACCGATGGTGATGATTTCCTGACTCTGATATAAAGCACTGATGGCACCACCAATGGTGGCTCATGCAATTGCCATCCTTTATTCTGAGATGCAAGCCGCTCTGCTTGCGGTTTCTATGCAGGCCTAGAGCCGGCCATTGATCTCACTTTGTTGCCCATTGAGCTTATCATACCAGCACTGATAACTTTTGAAATTGTTAGGTTTTGTCTTGTTCTTTTGGTCTGTCCTCTGTTCATTGTACATATTTACCACTTACTGGGGCTGATTCTGAGTCGTACGGATCTCTCTTCACGGATGCAAACTGCATGTTTTAGCATATAGCATGTTTACAGAAGCGACTTTATGCGTTTTAGCGTATACCCATCCAATTCTAAATTGGGCGCTACTTGTCTGGATCTGTCTTTCCATGAAATAGGGCGTTTCAGGGTAGAAACTGGGCAGTGGAAAACTTATTGTGCGGAATCACCCTGACTCATGCAAGTAACGGGAGAGTCATGAGTGTGTATCAAAAGCTCCGTGGGTATGGGGAAGGGAAACCTGTTTGTGACTGATCTCTAGCGCCTAGCGTGGGGCTGGTGCAAATTGCAAGTACTGATACTAATATGAGGGGTGTGGCTGCCAGCAAATCACTTGGCTGTCTGGTTTCCTCTTGCACACACATGATCCCCTGCCTTAATTTAATACTGCCTTTGGCATAACGTAATAACTACAGCCACTTTGCGTGCTATAGTATATTCAAATTATAGGAGCATTTCGTTTTACCATGTCCTCATAAGGGATCCGATGAGGGTCCTGACGGTCTGGATTCCGGCTGTCAAAATAACGACGCACGCACGCAGGACAGGTAAGTTGAGGGTGGGGGGTTACATTTAGGCTATGTGGGGAGGGTTAGGGTTAGGCTGCAGGATGGGGGGTGGTGTTAGGTTTAGGCTGTAGAAACTGGGGTTAGGCACCTCCGGGGAGGATTACTGTTAGGCTCCGGGGGGGGGGGGTTAGGCACCCCATGGGAGGGTTGGGGATAGTCTGCAGGGCGGAAAGGGTTAGGGTTAGGCTGCTGGGCAGGGAGGGTTAGGTTTAGGCTGCTGAAGGGGAGGGTTAGGGGGCCATTGGAGGAAGGCCATTGTCGGGATTATCTCTGCCAGGATGCCGCGGACGGTATTCTGACCACCGGCATAACAAACCCAATCCCCTCATAATAATGAAGCCCCCTATGATTTGTGTCATGTTTGGATGCAATGTAAAGTTGGGATGTCCACTAACTCATGATTGCTGTGGTCTCTTCCTTCTTCGAGATCAGCTGTTCTCCTAAACTGCCCCATACCTCCTACTGCCAGGGAACCTCAGTTCCAAACAGCATCTGTGTAAAATAAATGCATGAAGATAATTTTGCACCAGTTAATCCCATGGTTAAATATTTGTAATCTATAAATCAGTGGTTCCCAAACTTGGTCCTTAAGGCACCCTAACAGTCCAGGTTTTAAGGATATCCATGCTTGGGCACAGGTGACTTAATTAGTACCTCAGTCAATTTGAGTTCACTGTATTAAACCATGGCTATCCTTAAAACCTGGACTGTTAAGGTGCCTTGAGGACTGAGTTCGGGAACTACTGCTATAAATAATGGGGATGTAGTTGGCATCCTGACAGTCGGGATGCCGGCGGTCAGAAGACCGGCATCGGAATCCAGATACTGCTCAGAATCCTGATGCCAGCGGTCACAATACCAAACGTAAGTATGAAGGAGAGGGTTAGGGGCGGGTTAGCCTGCGGGAGGGGAGCTTAGGGTTAGGCACTAGGGGGGGGAGGGTTAGGCTGCACTAGTGGAAAATGAGGGTTAAGATGCGGGTAGGGAGGGTTAAGTTTCAGGGGAGGGTAAGGGGTAGAGTTGGCCTACTTACCAAAATGTGTCAGATTCTGACTGAGACCATGAAATAATAAATGAATTGCATACTTCAAAGCACAGTAATGACACACACAGTCAGTGCTGCCCCTTGTTTACTCATGCCCAGGCCTGATCACTCATCTCCTGAAATACTCTGTGCTGCTCCACACATCCTCATTATCTGGCTATTCTATCTCTGTTTCAAGAGCAGAATTGATTACAATGTGGAGCCCTGTCCATAGTTACTTTAACAAGACAATAAAATATTTAATCCCAATTAAACTTTCATTTTTCTCTACTTTCAGATCCCATCTAAAGCTTTTGATTCCAATATTTACAAATAAATGGGCAGGAAGTATCAGTGCACTATTTATATATCACTATAATCTATTTATAATATCTGCATTGTGTAGATATCAGATAGCCTTGCTTTTCATGGATACAGTATATATTTTGTAATATGGCTTTTGTTATAAGTTTGGGAAGCGGAAACATCTGTGTGGTGTATGTGGCCCTCAGGCCACCTTCTCCCCATGTTATTCCAAGTGATCTGATTTCATGAGGTCAGTCTATAGGCTGATTCTGCAGTATACTGTGCACGTTCATATAAGAATTTCAGTTACCATCTATCTGGGGAAACAGTTCAAATAAACCAGAGGTTCTCAAAACGCGGTCCTCAAGGCACCCCAACGCTCCAGGTTTTACGTATATCCATGGCTCAGCACAGATGGTTAAATCAAATTGGATGAAGTGCTAATTAAGACACCTGTGGCCAAGCATTGATAAACTTAAAACTTGGACCATTGGGGTGTATTGAGGACCGCGTTTTGGAACCTCTGAAATAAACCAAAACTTTAAACCAGTGAGGAGCGATGCGCACTGGGAGATGTAACATCTGCTGGCCACTTGTTTCATTGTCCTTCTACTGCTCTTTGCATACCAGCTCATGGTTGATTGTCTCGGTATTGCAGATCATGTGTGTGATAGAGGGGTCTATTTATGAAGCAGGGATAAGTCTAAAGGCTGGTAGAAAAATGCTGTTTTAGATTGACTCTGTCCCCGTTTCACAACATTTTATCAGGAGGTTAACACGGTGGTAACCCATCTTGTGCTGCTTACCACTGTCCAAATAGACCTGTATGGGGATAACGTAACATACACATATACTATAGGGTTAATTTTATAAGAGGCCATATAACCTACGTGTATGCTTTTAGAGTGTGGGAGGAAATCAGGGCAACCGGTGGAAACCCATGCAAACAGAGAAAGAACATGCTAACTCCACTCAGATGGGCCATGACTGAGAACTGAACTCATGACCTCAGTGTTGTGAAACTATGCATACCATCCACTACGCCACCGTGGCATGGCATACACTACGCCATGTTTGGCATGTGCATATCACTTGCGGCGTAAAACTTCTATTGACAGAGGAGACAGGTTTATAATATGAGTCTAACTTTATACTGTATGTGTATATATCTTGACTGTATTGTTGCCTGCTTTACATGTGAATTAATATATTTGTTTTACTACTATTCTATTTTTGTTTCATAGATGCCGTCTCTGGAGCATTGTTTATGCTGAATGTAAATGACTTTGTTCTTAAAACAAGCTTGAAGGAAAGAAGCAGAAATCTGATTGGTCCAGTTTCAGGCTCTGTTAATCTTGAAGCCGATTGGTGCAAACATAGCGGGAATCCGGGCCCCCTACATTCAACTCCTAAAATCCTCCTTGATGTGAGATGTGGGGTGATACAGGTGAGACCCCTTGTGAAATGTAATGGCGGCTTGTATAGAATCTCCAAATGTATTTCTTAAACCTAGAACCTATTTTTAAAATCGATAGAGAATGCAAGAAAGTACTCTGACACGTGGCGTATTCTTAAGACATTATATACCCTGCTGTAATGGTTCTGTAATCACAAACCACTGTTAAAAATAAATACACTGTGTGTAATTATACAGTATTGAGAACCACTGTCATGGCAGATCCAGCGAAAGCTGGACAGTACCATAGGCAAATGCAAGGTGGGGGGGGGGCCTCCGGTTGCCTGGAAACCCCCCTCCTCTTGGCCAACGACTCAGAGTATGACATCAATAGCTATAGAATATAATACCATTACTAGAGCTGACGCCACATCATGCAGTTTAAGGGACAGAGCCGAGCTACTGCGCATGCCCAGTGGTAGCAGCTTCTTTTACCCAGTTTGCTGTGTGTGTGGATCTGTACCCTCAATCACTGCACTGGACCAGAGAGTAGCTAATAGGAAGAAGAGACAGGTGCCTTACTGTGAGGTGGGAGAATGTGTGCCTAGAAAGTGCAGTTCTGTTTCCTACTGGTTCTCTAATGCTTGTGTATTTATTCACTATGCAATATTTAACCTTTTCCTGACCACTTATTTTATTTATGTTAATTTAATATGTTTGATACAGCCTACAAGATAGACCATCATCTATATAGTGTTAAATATTAATACTGTATTGAATATAGTATCCAGTGTATAAAAGGACCAATGTGTACATTAATGTCCAGGGACGGTACTAGGTTCTTCTACCGCTTCCCCAAACTCCTGTACTTGCTCCAATGTTCCGCAGAGCGGGAGATTGCGGATTGCTTTTGAAAACCACCCTCTAGAAATCCTACGTTTGCCACTGAGTACGAACAACCGAAAGATAGCAGTGACTTCACCCCACACCCTATCCACCCTAATTGACTCCTTGCTTTCACCGTACAGTACATTTCTAGAAATTAATTTTTACTTTTCTCTACATCAAACTAGATCCAATTGATTGTGCAGCATAATTTTTGACAGTGTCCTATTTGTTTCAGTGTGATTTATACATGTTGTGCACGACTCTATTGAAATGAATCGGTCCCCGGAATTATTGGGCCGCTAACATGAATGGGAGAAATACAGAATAACACTGGTGTAACTAAATGGTCATGTTACTGCTACGAGAGCCACCTTTATCTATCAGATATCTAGACCTGAATGTTTCCTCTGGCGCAGTATATGCCTGGCAGTGATAACTTGCTGTCTATATAGTTACAAAAACGATACAAGGACAATTAAGGAGCATCTGTTCTTTCCTGATTAAAATAAATATGAAAGTGTAGGCTTACCCACAGAACACCCTCTGGCAAGACCAGCCGTCTGTCACCAGTGGTGCAAGTAGAAAAGAATTCTTAGAGGTACTGTGTGTGCATGCCGGATGCGTGCGCAAAAAGAAACATTAAAAAGAGGATCTGGACAAATACAATGGGGGCGTGTCAACATGACACGCTATTCATTTCTTGTCACTCTGAGAACATTCCATTCCAAATGCACCTTACCTATATGGTGGTTTCTCACAACCTCTGAAGAAATGTATCCTCCCTGGTCAGACAGCGTCTTCAGTCGGTATTCACTATTCATGTAATAAATCACATGGTCTGGAAGATGCCGGTTTGTGTAGGAATATAACCAAAGTCATAGTCATACAACAGATCCAGACTCATGCCAGCTGTGTCACCTTCTACCCCCAGCATTTCTCAGCCACACCATCATCTTCTCCCCTGCATCTCTAAGTCACACCAACATCTCCTCTCTTTCTTTCAACCATACCCTCTCCCCTCCCTGCATCTCTCAGCCACACCGTCATCTTCTCCCCATGTCTCTCAGCCACACCGTCATCTTCTCCTCATGTCTCTCAGCCACACCATCATCTCCCGCTTGGGTCTTCAGCTACACTGTCATCTTCCTACTGCTACTCTCAGTCTGTCCCTTTTAAATCTGTGTCTCTCAGCCTGCACCTGCCCGCCCACCCCCATTCACACTGTGCCTTTCAGCCTGCCCCCCTTTACTCTTTGTCTCTCAGCCTGCTCCCTTTAATTCTGTGTCTCTCAGCCTACACCTCCCTTCACTCTGTGTATCGCAGCCTCCCCCCCTTTACTCTGTGTCTCTCAGCCTGCTCCCTTTAATTCTGTGTCTCTCAGCCTGCCCCCCCTTTACTCTGTGTCTCTCAGCCTGCTCCCTCTAATTCTGGGTCTCTCAGCCTACAACCCCCCCCCCCATTCTCTCTGTGTCTCTCAGCCTGCTCCCTTTAATTCCGTGTCTCTCAGCCTACACCCCCCCATTCACTCTGTGTCTCCCAGCCTGCACCCCACCCTTCACTGTGTCTTTCAGCCTGTACACCCCACCATTCACTCTGTCTCTCAGCCTGCCCCCCCTTTACTCTGTCTCTCTCAGCCTGCTCCCTTTAATTCTGTGTCTCTCAGCCTACACCCCCCCCATTCTCTCTGTGTCTCTCAGCCTGCTCCCTTTAATTCCGTGTCTCTCAGCCTACACCCCGCCATTCACTCTGTGTCTCCCAGCCTGCACCCCACCCTTCACTGTGTCTTTCAGCCTGTACACCCCCCCATTCACTCTGTCTCTTAGCCTGCCCCCCCCCCCCTTTACTCTGTGTCTCTCGGCCTGCTCCCTTTAATTATGTGTCTCTCAGCCTGCCCCCTCCCCCCCTTTACTCTGTGTCTCTCAGCCTGCTCCCTTTAATTCTGTGACTCTCAGCCTGCCCCCCCCTTTACTCTGTGTCTCTCAGCCTGCTCCCTTTAATTCTGTGTCTCTCAGCCTGCCCCCCCCCCTTTACTCTGTGTCTCTCAGCCTGCTCCCTTTAATTCCGTCTCTCAGTCTACACCCCCCCATTTACTCTGTGTCTCCCAGCCTGCACCCCACCCTTCACTGTGTCTTTCAGCCTGTACACCCCCCCATTCACTCTGTCTCTTAACCTGCCCTCCCCCCCTTTACTCTGTGTCTCTCGGCCTGCTCCCTTTAATTATGTGTCTCTCAGCCTACACACACCCCCATTCACTCTGTGTCTCTCAGCCTGCCCCCTCCCCCCCTTTACTCTGTGTCTCTCAGCCTGCTCCCTTTAATTCTGTGTCTCTCAGCCTGCCCCCCCCTTTACTCTGTGTCTCTCAGCCTGCTCCCTTTAATTCCGTGTCTCTCAGCCTACACCCCCCCATTCACTCTGTGTCTCCCAGCCTGCACCCCACCCTTCACTGTGTCTTTCAGCCTGTACACCCCCCATTCACTCTGTCTCTTAGCCTGCCCCCCCCCTTTTACTCTGTGTCTCTCAGCCTGCTCCCTTTAATTATGTGTCTCTCAGCCTACACACACCCCCATTCACTCTGTGTCTCTCAGCCTGCCCCCTCCCCCCCTTTACTCTGTGTCTCTCAGCCTGCTCCCTTTAATTCTGTGTCTCTCAGCCTGCCCCCCCCTTTACTCTGTGTCTCTCAGCCTGCTCCCTTTAATTCTGTGTCTCTCAGCCTGCCCCCCCCCTTTACTCTGTGTCTCTCAGCCTGCTCCCTTTAATTCCGTCTCTCAGTCTACACCCCCCCATTTACTCTGTGTCTCCCAGCCTGCATCCCACCCTTCACTGTGTCTTTCAGCCTGTACACCCCCCCCCATTCACTCTGTCTCTCAGCCTGCTCCCCCCTTTACTCTGTCTCTCTCAGCCTGCTCCCTTTAATTCTGTGTCTCTCAGCCTACACCCCCCCCCCCCATTCTCTCTGTGTCTCTCAGCCTGCTCCCTTTAATTCCGTGTCTCTCAGCCTACACCCCGCCATTCACTCTGTGTCTCCCAGCCTGCACCCCACCCTTCACTGTGTCTTTCAGCCTGTACACCCCCCCATTCACTCTGTTTCTTAACCTGCCCCCCCCCCCCCTTTACTCTGTGTCTCTCGGCCTGCTCCCTTTAATTATGTGTCTCTCAGCCTACACACACCCCCATTCACTCTGTGTCTCTCAGCCTGCCCCCTCCCCCCCTTTACTCTGTGTCTCTCAGCCTGCTCCCTTTAATTCTGTGTCTCTCAGCCTGCCCCCCCCCCCTTTACTCTGTGTCTCTCAGCCTGCTCCCTTTAATTCCGTGTCTCTCAGCCTACACCCCCCCATTCACTCTGTGTCTCCCAGCCTGCACCCCACCCTTCACTGTGTCTTTCAGCCTGTACACCCCCCATTCACTCTGTCTCTTAGCCTGCCCCCCCCCTTTACTCTGTGTCTCTCAGCCTGCTCCCTTTAATTATGTGTCTCTCAGCCTACACACACCCCCATTCACTCTGTGTCTCTCAGCCTGCCCCCTCCCCCCCTTTACTCTGTGTCTCTCAGCCTGCTCCCTTTAATTCTGTGTCTCTCAGCCTACACCCCCCATTCTCTCTGTGTCTCTCAGCCTGCTCCCTTTAATTCCGTGTCTCTCAGCCTACACCCCCCCATTCACTCTGTGTCTCCCAGCCTGCACCCCACCCTTCACTGTGTCTTTCAGCCTGTACACCCCCCCATTCACTCTGTCTCTCAGCCTGCTCCCCCCTTTACTCTGTCTCTCTCAGCCTGCTCCCTTTAATTCTGTGTCTCTCAGCCTACACCCCCCCCCCCATTCTCTCTGTGTCTCTCAGCCTGCTCCCCCCCCCCATTCTCTCTGTGTCTCTCAGCCTGCTCCCTTTAATTCCGTGTCTCACAGCCTATACCCCCCCCCCCATTCACTCTGTGTCTCCCAGCCTGCACCCCACCCTTCACTGTGTCTTTCAGCCTGTACACCCCCCCCATTCACTCTTTCTCTTAGCCTGCCCCCCCCCCCCTTTTACTCTGTGTCTCTCAGCCTGCTCCCTTTAATTATGTGTCTCTCAGCCTACACACACCCCCATTCACTCTGTGTCTCTCAGCCTGCCCCCTCCCCCCCCCCCTTTACTCTGTGCCTCTCAGCCTGCTCCCTTTAATTATGTGTCTCTCAGCCTACACCCCCCCCATTCACTCTGTGTCTCTCAGCCTGCCCCCTCCCTCCCCCCCCCCCCCCTTACTCTGTGTCTCTCAGCCTGCTCCCTTCCTTCACTGTGTCTCTCTTAATTGAAAAATAAATAACTTTAGCTAATTAAACATTTAGGTGCATTTTTATTAGCAACTTTATGTGGGAAGATTTCCCAAAATAACTTTTTTTTGTAAGAGTCACTCAAATGGTAGTTCCACAATCCTTTAAAGAGGGTGTCTGCAGAAGATTTTGGCTATATCTACTTTATTCACGACGTTTAGGCTTGTATGAAATATACCAATCTCAAAAAAGCTTCTCTTTCTGGCGCTTTGTCCCGATAGCTGCTGCCATTAGCCTATGGCTACATTTTTGTCTACGATATCCAGTAATTAGAAATTATGCTTGGTAAATATGCCCCTTAAACCCTACCCCCATCAGATGCCAATTTTGGTAGTTTCATATAATGTACATAGCTGGCACTTTCATCAGTAACCAAGTCATACCTGTACTTGCGTCATTGTCAGTGACACTCCCTGGGATAGCAGCAAACTCTCCGACTCCCTGAAGGGTCAAGCAGTCTCCCTGATCGCACGCTACCCCCATTATGTAGCTGTTATAATCTTCAGGGGGAAATAAATCACATATATATATATATATATATATACACACACACACACACATTTAAAGCATCAGCTGCATTTTTCTGTATTGGTTATAAGGCACAGTTATCCGTATAGCTGCATGCATTTTTAGATAAGGTTTCTTGTGGCCACTTGTATGGAACTATTTGTAAAACACAATACACGAGCAAGCCCTGAAATTATCCATGTCCCTTCTTACTAACTGCTTTGGGGCTCATTTACATTTGGATGTAAGTCATGTTTATGACACGCCTCTCACATGTAGCAGTACATGTCCGTGCTGATAGGTGTTACTGTCACATCTCCATGAAATGCTTTTTCAAAAGTAGGCCATAATTTAAGTTGATAATTTGACTGTGTATTAAATGGGGGGTATCCAATTAGTCGCGGTAATTTACCATGGTTAATTGGTTCACTGGGGGCTATCCAATTAGCCATAATAAACTGGCGCTTATCACCGTCGTTGGCAGTTATCGGCGATTATGGCACGCAAAGAATAATCCGCAATAAGTGCCATGAAAGTAATTACAGTAGACCTGCGGCTTTTCCTTGTACCGATGTATTTCCTTGCAAAAAATAGGTGTTTTTCACAGCACCTAATTGGATAGGGGGATAAAAAAATTGTGTTTTTCGCGCCTGCGGCACTATCACGGGTTATTGGGTACCCCCCATGATGTTCCCCTTCCAAAGATGCAAATTCATCTCACCATAGCAAGCAGTAATTGCGGCATTAGCCATCTGAGTGAGCCTAAGGCAGCTCAGAATTGTCGTCTTAGCTCCATGGCCGAGGCCAGTAAGTCACAGACAATGGCTTCGCCACTCCTGGAGAACGGGGCTGACATACCCTCGTTTTAGGAACACTGGCTGTCACAACCCATTCCCCGCCCCCCAAAATGCACTGTGTCTTAGGGGGCATTGCGTCCAACGATAGAGGACCTGTTCTGCACATGCCCAGAATGGGGGCCTGTGCATGCCAAGTACAGTAAACATCAGAGATGTATGTAAATCGATTTGTGTACATCACTGAATCAGGCCCTAGTGTATCAACACTATACTATACAATGAAACAAGAACATCTTGATCGTGAATGACCTACAGAAACACACATGACAGAATGAAACATAGAAAAGACGTTTTCCGAAATAGTATTCATTTAATGTTCACAGGGGGGCATCTTCCTTATAGATAATAGTGGCACTTTTCATTGGATTCATTGGATAATTTATCTGTGTTGATGTTAACCAGGATTGAAAACAATAGCATACTGTACTGTGAACACGAGTCACAGGAAGTTATCTTTCTTTTTAACATTTCTCATGAACTATGAATGAGACTGCCAAATAAAATATATAATCAACATGAAAAAGTGGTGTTTAGATAACTTCCAGATTGAGCTGTATGCTTTTTATACCTTTCCATGGCTAATAATGTTTTCTTTGTAGGTTTTCTGGGGTCAAGAGAACCTGAATTGCTTAACACTTTTAAATGAACTTCTCCAAGAATACCTGAGCAGAGAGTCGGGATTTAACGCCGCAAGTTGCGAACAGCCTCTCCTCCCGGTCTCTCCGGCTATTGGTAGACCTCCAGCCCCTAAAACGGAACATAGCTCAGATGACTTGAGAACTGGCCTTTTTCAATACATACAGGACGCTGGTAAGTTGGCTAGCTCCTCCAAGGACATTTTAACAATTTTATTCCATTATTATTTCACTTAAGTGACATATTTCCTTCATCCGTATGAGTTGGCCAAAGTGAAGTAATGCAAGCAAGTTATAGAAGACATTAAAAAAAAATTAACAAAAAATAAAATAAAAAATTACAATAACAAAATTTGTAATTTTTATTGTTTAAGATTTTTTTCATTTTTGAGACTTTATCATGGAAGTGTGTTTCATCATATGCCCTCATTCAGACCACACACATTGATTTGATAAGTTGTCCAGGCTGACTAACTCTTCCGCCACCCACCGCTTGACCCTTCTCCCCACCACTCTAGCCTTTTTGGTATAGAATAAGTCGGGACAAAAAGTGGTCCTATCTGTATTTGCGAGGAATGGTTAGGTGTAGCCCAACAGACCAAGAAGGTGCACCCAGGGATGGATTAAGGGCCTCAAGGGCTGGGGCTGAAAATGTTCAAGGGCCTATTATGAGAAGCATAGGGGGGTGGGGTGACCAGTGTTGTGTGGGTGTGGCCAGTGCCATGTACACATGTGCACTCTGAGGGTGATTCTGTAAGGATCGCTTTTGCGATCATTACTGCATTTCCCCAATGGTCAGGACATGCGCAGGACCCGTCCTGCGATCTCATTGCAGGAATTCGAACACCTCTGCCTGATTGACAGGCAATGGTGTTTGTGGGGAGGGATGGGGCAGCCGGCGTTCGGGAAAGTGGGGACGTGTCACGATGGTTGGGATGTTCTGGCCCTAGGTGCACCTCTGAAGTGGGTAAAGTAGGGAAGGATAAGATCACTCTATTGTAGGCCAGCATAGACATCTATAAGGTTGAGTCTGTTTGTATGTACATGTCACTGCACAAGAGTAGTCTGCCCTCATTCATCTGCCCTTGGCCAACCTTGCAGGGCTGACCCCACATCCCTGCCCTGTTCTTCCCCCCTCCTCCATAGCCCATAATACTGTACAGTACCTGAAGTATTTTTGCCTCATGACCTGGCTGCATCAGGAGGGACACCTAGACCAGTCTCCGACACATCCCACTGTGAAGACATGGCTAACAACAGGAGTAGAGGTAGGACAGAAAGATACATCTAGTGTTCACAGTGCATACACTTCTTGAGTACTTGAATGGATGAAGTATTATGGAAGCCATGTGGGTTTACGTTTATGTGACCGCCGGTCGCAATACCGATGCCATGATTCCAGCATCTGAAAATCCAAACGGTCGGCATGCCGACCAACAGGGACTATTCAACCCATAGAGTGGGAATATAACCTGTGGCGTGTGCAGCGAGCCCGCAAGGGTTCTTTGCTCCGCTTCCCCACGCGCGCCAGCCATCCGACAGCCGCAATCCCGCTGTCTGTAATGTGCCAGGTGTTCTCCTGACTGACACACAAACCTAACGCCAGGCAGCAGTGGACTCTACCAACTGAGACCTTACCTCGAGGTAGGCATGGTCTTGCCACTATGTGTAATTACACCTGCTCAATAGAATGCTTATAATAGAAACACCCCTATAGATTGTAATCTTGCGAGCGGGCCTTCCTACCTCTATGACTGTTTGTTATTACCTAGTTTTGTTTTATCATTGTGTCCATTTGTAAAGCGCAACAGAATTTGCTGCGCTATATAAGAAACTGTTATTAATAATAATATTAATGATAATAATAGTAATAATAATAAAAACACGTCAAATACTAAACACTTGAGATGTTTGCAATAATGACCACTGCAGTGAATTGCTGAATCTGCTCGGGCACTGATGTGTGAAACGTTTAACAGCAGTAACTATAGCAGGGCTCCTTTTTTGTCTTTGTGGCCATTTATTAGGTTATTGCTATCTGACACCTACTGTAATGATGTTTCTCCTGTTTTTGTTGGCCAGATGCACAGAGGATTCCCAATGCGTTTGAAGTAGTCTTTTATAATGAGACAGAAGACAGTTCAGGGATGATGCTCTGGAAATACCCTGAGCCCAGAGTCTTGACGCTGGTGCGAATAACCCCTGTGCCTTTCAACACCACTGAGGATCCTGATATTAGCACTGCAGACCTCAGCGATGTCTTACAGGTTTGTCTGGAGAAATAGATGTGCATCTTATGTTCAGTATAAGCAATAAAATGTTAGCTATGTCATAAGTACATGTAAATAGGTGTTCCGCCTTCAGGCAACTTTGATTCTGAGGAATATATATGCTCTTTTGCAAGTTTACTAAGTGCTTTATTTCTACTTCTGTTATTCTTTCTACTTCTCAGTTTTTCATCAAAGGCTATGTATCACTTGGGTAAGTTGATGATCTTCTCTTCCGATGGATTCAGTCCATCTCCTCTCTGCACCTATCAAAAACAGAAAGAAGGAGAGATGGATTTAAAAAAAAAAAAAAAACACTTGTGTTTACAAGGCTTTAAACAATTTCACAAATGTGATGTAAATGCTCTAGTTGGGGTTTTCCCTCCATATGGCTGAAAAGGGAAATGGATAGTGGCAGAGAAAATATTGGGGGGTGCCCACGCACCCACAGAGTCGGCTCCTATGATCAGCACTGGGGTTTTATTTCAACTCTGTCCAAGGTGCAATCTGTGTTCAATAGTTAGGTCTTTCCTGGTTTCCTTCAGTGGACCAAAGGGATACTGGTATATTGGTGGTCATTCCGAGTTGATAGCTCGCAGTTTTTAGCAGCCGTACAAACGCCTTGTCGCCACCCACCGGGGAGTGTATTTTCGCTTTGCAGAAGTGCGAACGCCTGTGCAGCAGAGCGGCTGCCAAAACATTTTGTGCAAAACAAGACCAGCCCTGTACTTACTCTCCGTGTGCGTTGATTCTAACGTTGGAGGGCTGGCTTTTGACGTCACACACCAATTCAGCGTTCGCCCAGCCACGCCTGCGTTTTCCCTGGCACGCCTGCGTTTTTCCAAACACTCACAGAAAAGGTCAGTTGACACCCAGAAACGCCCCTTTCCTGTCAATCTTCTTGCGGCCGCCAGTGCGAATGAAAACGTCGCTAGAACCTGTGCAAATCCACATAAGCCTTTGTACCCGTACATCGCGCTTGGTCATTGCGGTGCATGCGCAGAAATACAGATTTTTAGCCTGATCGCTGCCCTGCGAACAATGGCAGCTAGCGATCAACTCGGAATGACCCCCTTTTTTGCTTAGTTACAACATTCTCCCTTGTACAGTATGTGTACGTTAGTAGGGAAATTAGGTTTGTAAATGTATTTACTTTCTTTAGAATTTTAAATATAATAATTTATCAGCCATCGCTGTGTAGCGGAGAACTACTCTATCCTTCTCTTGCAATCCAGGAAAAAACAATTGTAAGCTCTGGCCAAGCAAGGATAGACAACCTGGATAAAGGTTATTGATTGTAGAGTGCTGCTGATGGTTGGAATATTGCCCTGTCACCATCTATGGGTTCACTACGATATACCGGCGGTTGGGCTCCCGGCGACCAGCATACCGGCGCCGGGAGCCCGACCGCCGGCTTACCGACAGTGTGGCGAGCGCAAATGAGCCCCTTGCGGGTTCGCTGCGCTCGCCACGTAGCGCGCCACACTATTTTATTCTCCCTCCAGGGGGGTCGTGGACCCCCACGAGGGAGAATAAGTGTCGGTATGCCGGCTGTCGGGCTCCCAGCGCCGGTATGCTGGTCGCCGGGAGCCCGACCGCCGGCATACTGAAGACCACCCACCATCTATCCCTATTCATCCCTTTACTACCCTTTTTCATTAACCACTTACTTACACCTACCCTCAAGTTTTCCTTTTTTGTTCCAGATCTCTCTCGCGCTTTCTTTCTTTCTTTCTTTCTTTCTTTCTTTCTTTCTTTCTTTCTTTCTTTCTTTCTTTCTTTCTTTCTTTCTTTCTTTCTTTCTTTTTCCTTCTAAAGCCTCTGAATAATCCTCCATTTGCTCATTAGGTTCTCTTCTTTCTGTCCCATATGTTTGTCTGGAATACATAGGAATTGTCGATACCGTGCCTGCAAGGGGCTTCGTTTCGCTTGCACCCCTGCCGGCATTCTGGTGCATGAGATGCCAATGTAATTCGGCATCCCGTGCGGCGGGATAACATACCGTTCCCTAATTGTCGCTGTCCATGCTGTCATCGGTACAAAGACAACACGGTTGTAATGTTATTGAAAGCATTGTAACAGTGTCATCATTAAATATGGTCGTAAAGCATCCTGTTTGCAATGCGGACACTGTTCCAATACTTTAAATCAGTGGTTTCCCAGCTCTCAGGTATACCCCGCGGGTCATGTTTTCAGCATTCCTGTTTGTGCAACAGGTGGAATAATTACGGACCCAACCAAATGTATACTCGTAGCTCACCTGTGCATGATTAAGGATATCCACAAAAACATGGCCTGTTGGTGGTACTTGATGACTGGAGTTTAGAACCACCGCTTTAAATAAAATAACAACAGTGTCAGCTTTGTCCCCTCAGTATTATGCGATAGACATATTGACTGTCAACAGCATGAAGATCGACAAAGTAACTACTTCCCGTTTGCCTTTATTAATTCCGTAAATTGTTTCCTCCCTCACGAACTCTCTCCCACCTATGTAGAGACAGTTTGTAGGTTTGGTGATAGCCCTGGGTATCCTAAGGTTGCAGCCATTAAAGCTAATCTATGTATGTCACAATTTGTAGCAATGTATAATATTTCCTCGTTAACGAGATGAGGGGCTATATTGTATTTATTCCACTTGAGCAAAAATTCCGTTCATAAATCAAAAACAGATGGTTAAAAGAAAAAGAAAAAAGGATCCAGGTAGCTTATTATCTTGTTTAGCAGAACTATTCTAAACCTTCGCGCAGTCTTGGCTTCCAGCAAATTTTTTGTGTATTAGTGCCAATCTGATGCAGTGCCTAATGACTGCTTCATTGTAATTTATGATGTAGCACAGTACACAGTGATACTTTGGAACAACAAATCAATATTTGTTTGTTTGCACAGCTGTGTGCATTCTTTTGTGTGCAGGAAGAAACCTCCTGCTGGAAATCTGTGCTTGAGAGGTTCTTCGTGTATCATGTTTGGGTAGAAACAGAAATTTGATGAACCATATATTTGCACGGTAGGCTGGATCAGACTTAATTATCTCATATCAAAATACAGCACTTGGAATTGCCGGCACAAATGTACAGTACATCATAATATTTGCTGTTTCCATGAGTATTTTTCCATTGTCGCTTCTTGTAAGTGGCATCTAAAGGAGGCCAGGACTCGCCCTTACAACAGATCCAACTGGCGGCATTTGTCATTCTCTCTGTTTTTTTTGTTTTCAATACTTAAAGGTGAGGAGAGATACAGAAGTAGTGATGGCCATCAACAGATCTATCGTAGATGGTTCTTCATCATCATTATCAATTAACCGTCTGTGCACTCGCATATACAGTTCATGCGCATAGCGGGGATGGCGCTCACTATCGTGATCAGCCACTGATGCTTTATCAATGGTGGCATCCCATCGATGGTGAAAACACTCACCATTAGACTATCGATAGTTGCTAACCAACAATGGTCCATGGCCACTCGTAAACTGAAGAAAAGGAAGGGAGAGGTATACAGTCTAAGAGAGTAAATAGCTCTCATTAATAAATTCTTCAATACATTAAAGATAAACAGGTTATTGCATCCATGTGTAGTTAGGAGTTACAGCACTTTGTAGTAGTGAAGAAGAGGGGCTACACCTCAAAGGGAATTTGGGAAGCGGGGAGTGGGGGGACAATAGTAATCGAACGTCAACTTCATGATTTTTTTTTCTCCACAATGAAACCGAGTACCATGCTGATTTTTGTGCGTGGTAATAATGAATACCTTTGTTAAGCAACTAAAAAATTTTGGGATCTCTAATGTTGATTGAACCTAGCGTTTTTAAGTATTTTTGAAAAATGTGCGTTTTTGCTGTAACTCGAAACGTAAGATAAAGTGATTTGGTTTGGATTTTTGGATTCAGGAGGAAGAGTTACCTTAGGGGTGCACATTTTGTGGTGATTCCTTAATAAACACCCGTCATACTTCCAATAAACTGGTTAAAAAAGCTGTGATTAGTAAATAATTTAATACATTGAAAAATCAATATATAATAAACGAATTGTCAGACAGTCGAGATATTTGGCAGAAATAGTTTTTTTGACATCCTCTCTTAACTAAAAAATTTTCATAAAAATCTGAGATGGTTGGTGGACAAGCCTGGTTGCACTGACCTGGAATACTGCAATACTGCTTGCCTGGGGTTATGTTGAATGTTTCTTTTGTTCCACAATGGGACCATTCTGTGCGGATTGTGATTACATTTATATCTATGTGTGCCACTGACAGTGTGTAATGAGACATGGGCAGGAAGGCTGCCATAGGTGACCTGTCATTCGGATTGAGCCTCTATAGTGAGTGGGGGGTGCATGTGCAGATCTGCCTTAGGTTGAGATGTATCAAACCTTGAAAAGAGAGAAAGTGGAGAGAGCTAAAGTTCCAACCAGTCGGTTCCTAAATGCCATGTTACAGGCTGTGTTTGAAAAATGACAGACGCTCCCTCCATGGTTGTAGACATCTCCCACACAATGCTAGGTGACCTGGAAAACATGAACAGTTGAGGGTCTTTCAGGACCGAATTTGGGGACAACTGCTTTACACCATACTGTACTTGCCATTGTTATAATTCATTTTGTGGTGGACAGAGGAGGCAGACATTGTGTGGGCTGAACCAATCTCTGCAGTATCTCATGCGTCTGTTATGTCACTAGGGGGCAGATGTATTAAGCCTGGAGAAGTGATAAAGCAGTGATAAGTGGAAGGTGATAACCCACCAGCCAATCATTACGGGATTGAAAAGTGACAGTTGGGAGCTGATTGACTGGCGCGTTATTAGTCCACTGTAATAGTTACCATTTAATTTGCGGCTAGTGGCAAATTCAGCACGTTAGATCCCCCTAAGAGATTCTCTTTATCAATGAAGGTCTTGATGTAGTGATAAGTCGCCGGTTAGTTGCAGGAGACAGGTGTTCACATCATTATTCAGCCTCCGAGCTGAGGTGGACCATCCAGTGATGTTAACCTCATGGAAATTCATGCGTCTGTGTGACATATGGAGGCTCCAGGCTGAGCCTGTTTGGCAGGGTGTTTGTACTTATGTACTGTAAATACACGGCAGATGTGGACTTCCAGCGTGTTGCCCACACTGAAAATAAAAGCTTACATAAGCAGGTTGAAATAAAGGTTATATCTATTACATTGGCTTATTTAGAAGATGGAAGTCGTTGCCTCTGAAAGAGATGTGGCCACTTGTGATGAGAACTTGGCATCTGTTAGGATTGCAAAACGGAAGATAAAACCTCTGTGTCATCTCAGAGGCTGGGAAGGTCCAAGTCTACTTGTTGTGTATTAAGGTCCTGGTAAAGAGTTTTTCTATAGGAATCCCTTATTTTGTTGACCCATTTTCACAGTCACTTTGAGTGAATGGGACACTTTATCACATCCAGTAAAACATTTATTATCTTTAAAAACTATTTGGGTAGAATGATTGTGTGATTCTCATATTAGTACCATGATATCGTATATTAAATTATAAATCTGAGCTACAAATGAGCAATGATTTTATCAATGCTAGAGCGCATCTGTGGCCTAAACCCTTCTCCCGCCTCCAGAGATCGTCTGTGTCCTATGTCTGTCTCCCAGTTCCAGAGATTATCTGTATCCTAAGAACATTTCCCCCTGGAATGGTACATCTATGTCCTAATACCATTTCCCCCTTCCAGTGCCCTTCTATGTCCTAATACCAGGGCCGACAACAGAAATCTTGGGGTCCGGCACACTCATTTTTCATGCCAAGAACTCAGCATTGCATCATCTGTGAGATCATCGGTCATCTCAGTTACCCTCAGGTTACTGTGGATGATCAGAGAATTCACGCTGCTGAAGCTAATGAAGCTGCGGCCGGGGATGTAGCCACTGGCTTCAGCACACCCTGAAAACAGGTGTGAAATGCCCGTTTTCTGGGACACTGCCAGTTGCCGCTCTGTCCTCAAATGGCCGCAGCATGTAAATCAGCCTGCAACATCCAGAGCACTGGGAGCAATCCCGCAGAACAAGATCTGCACCTGGGCAGTGTGGCACATCTCATAGGGTTTTGTACATCTCTGAATTAGGGGGACATTTACTAAGCAGTTATAAGGGCAGAGAAGTGGGCCAGTGGAGAAGTTGCCCATGGCAACCAATCAGCACTGAAGTAACATCTATAATTTGCATACTATAAAATTATACAGAGCTGCTGATTGGTTGATGGGACCACGTCCCCACTGGCTCACTTCTCTGCTCTTATCACTGCTTAGTAAATGTCCCCCTTAGTCTCTAATTGAATACCTGTGGAAGATAAAATTCAGTCGTATGGACCAGCTAAAAGATAGCCACACCCAATCGGATCCCACTACATGAATTGGGATTGAGTATGGCCCAAATTCTCACTAATCTGATAGCCCGGCAGTTGTGCCAATTGGCCAGATCACAATGTGTGTTTTCACCATAATGGTCTGGACGCATTTTTTTTTTAAGCATAAAGTGAGCAAACAGTATCATCTAGGCTACAAAATTTCCTACTAAATGCTTCTAATAAATGTAACTTAAAAAAAAAATTCTGGTCCCTTTAACATTCCTGTTGATTTTGTATAGGAACTTCAGTTCTAATTTATTTTTTTCAAAATGAGATTTGCAGATTTAAAACAAGTCAGTTTTACACTGCGCACCTGCATTCTGCTGTGCTGACAACTGGAACGATCTACTGATAAACTCGGGTCACATTTTATATTATTACTATAAAAATGAAGGAAAGAAACGAACAAAAAAAAAATCAAAACATGAGACCGTAATAAAGAAAAATAGTTACATATTTCATTGAAAAGGTTAAAAAGTATTTCTCAGGGCTCTTAAATTACCGTGTTAAAATACCAAGGGAAAATAAAACCTGGGCTGGGATTCTTGTTTGTACTTAGAGGGCTTTCCGGCCAGGAAGGCAATCTTGATGCAACACAGTAAACCACAATACCAGTGGGGCAGTACAGGTGAAAAATGTGCAGCTGTACCCTGCATTTCAATGTACAGCAGCTATACACTGGAATGTTTCCTGAACAGAAATCACATTCGGTTAGCTCCGGTTCCCAGGAGTAGATCACATTAAAATGTTATAAAATCATGATTTCCTGCACTTGAATTCTTGTGGTTTCGCAACTGGTTCCAATATTACAAAGGAGGAGATGTTGCGGCCTGTATTAGGTTGAGATATATGAAATTCTCATGTTTTCTTTAAAAGACAAAAATTAAAACATCACATTTTTATTAGACCTTAGACACTTGCAATATTACAAGAAGTGTTTGTCTGTTGTGAGACACTCTGTGTATAGGGGTCACAGTAAAAGAACGTCTTGCAGGGTCTTTGTATCCCGGCTGTAGTGTTTGTCCGCTGTTTTGTGCATGGCTGCTACTGACAGAAGCAGTCGGGGACTCAACACATATCTAGAGTATCCTATGACTACTGTTTAACAGGGAATGCACTGGCTATAGGAACAGAGCTATCACCACTTCTCGGTCTAGAAGAAAACAAAAATAGGACCTTAGTAAAAATATCCAGCGAGAACTGGGGTTTACAATGTTTATATGTAAGAATGTATTTGGGGTTTCTTTAGGGCTCTTTAGGTTTGATACCTATATCGTACTTACAATAGGTCAAGTTACACTATTGCTTTGTGTATTCCTTGTACAGCATGGTGGAAACTTTGTGGTGCCTTTGAAAATAAAAGATAATAAGTTATTTATACAGCTCCACATATTACGCAGCCTTTTACAAAGAATAGTGAAGCTGTTTATAGGAGACCCTGCTCCAGTTTAGACATACCTATTTTCCCCGGAAGGTGCATTTGAAATCGTATCATTGCTGTGGTTTGCGGCTTCGGTCAGTGGGGGTGGATGGGGTGGGGCAGGACTGACGTGTTCTACTGGGAATTGTGTCATGAAGTCCCAATCTTCCAGAGTTCTGGAGCACTTACCAAAACTTGTGAGTCTCTCGTACATCTATAAGGGTAGAAAAGTATGCCACAGTGAGGCTCACACTCTATACTCAGCACCACGTAAACACACAGGAACAAGGGCAGAGATGAGTGGTGGGTCTGGGAGGTTACATTTTCATCACAGAGTCAGTACCCAAGTCATGCTATAAGACCCGGCGATGTACTGTTCTATCCCCAGTTAGAAGGAAACTATAGCATTATTACAGCACAAAAACACACACATCTGTCATTCTGCAATACAATTTTTGTTTAAAACACAGGTCTATGTAAAAGAGAGCTTGTGTATCCAGATTTGTGGTCTGACCAATGAGTGCGAGAGAAGAGGACTGAAACGCTTTTAAAAAGCATACATCCCCTTTTAGTTTATTAAAGGAAACTCAGAGCATAAATGTTGATTGGGCTTAGGGCCATTGAGACAGCTATGGGGCCAGGGTGCTTAAGGGGATGTGGTCAAGCCCCCTCCAGAAATGAAATAATGGAAAATACTATTAGCAGCGTGAGAAAGTGGCATTGTGTACTGCAAAGGGGGACATTTGGCCACCTCAGCAGCTGGCCTGGGCCCCGCTGAGCACCTCTAAGCGATCTGGGGTCAGGTAATTAGTACTCCCCCCCCCCCCCCCCCCTTTCATCCCCCCTGTTCAGCTAGATCATGTGTACAACACAAAGTTTAGGTGCTTTAAATGTGGACAAAATAAGTCCCACCCATATCTGCTCCAACTCTGTCCCAATCTGCTGAGAAATAGACACGTTGGGGCACTGTAGGAGCAGCAGCACACTGTAGGAGCAGGGCATGCGGCTGCTATGGGGCCCGGTCTTCCTTCTGCACCTAGTTATAATGCCAAGCATTAGCATGCAAGGAAGCACAGCTGCTGTTCCTGGTGGCTCTGTCTCTCCTCAGTGATGCTGGGAGGTGAAATGGCTGTGCTGAGCCTGCTGGGACATCCTAGGACTACAGTCACACCTCCTCGCAGCTTCAGTGTGGTGAGCCAGCAGGTACAACAAATGTGCTACCGGCCAGTACAACAATGCATTCTGGAGTTTGACTCCTACAGCTAATAAGCAAATCTAGTGGTAGATGCTCAATTAGCTTAGTGAGATTCAGTTGCTTGAAAGGGAGGGGTATTTCTAAGCAAGAAAAAAAACACATTTTGTTTCCCCCAGCACCCTGAATAATAGCAGTAACCAGATTTAAATCCCATACAATATCTTAGAATTCAGAGATCTTGGTTACATATATCTGTGCAAATGTATGTGTAATAATAATAATAATGTTATTTATATAGCGCTCTTTCTCCAATAGGACTCAAGGCGCTTAACAGATACATAGCATAATATAGTACAGAAAATAATGAAGTACAGAACAGCTTTTCATAAAATACAGAAGCATGGAGATACTAAAGGGACAATTATGGGAATGCTAGAGTAAAAAGGAAAGTCTTGAGTCTACTTTTGAAGGATTCTATAGTTGGGGCTTCTCGCACTGTGCGGGGAAGTGAGTTCCATAGAGTTGGAGCCGCATGACTAAAAGCTCGACCCCCAGATGAATTACGGGAGATTCTAGGTACTGCTAAAAGTTCTTTATCTACAGATCGCAGTAATCGAGTGGGGCAGTATGCGGTCAGTAGCTGCTTCAGGTACCTTGGGCCCTGGTCATGTAATGCTTTGAAACTCAGTAAGTCAATCTTGAAGATGATTCGCCGTCTTACAGGCAGCCAGTGAAGGGAGTAGAGTATGGGTGTTGTGTGGCTAGAACGGGGCTGGTCGGTTAACAGCCTGGCAGCTGTGTTTTGCACCAGCTGTAAGCGGTGCATTTCTTTTGCTGGGAGACCAAGGTAGAGGGCATTACAGTAGTCTAATCGCGATGATACAAATGCATGGATGACACTTGGCAGATCATCTGAGGGAATTAAGTGCTTGATTCTGGCTGTGTTCCTCAGGTGAAAGAATGAGGATTTGATTGTGGCTGATATCTGATGTTTAAGTGTCAAGCCGCCATCCAGGACAACACCAAGATTCCGCACACGATCAGTGGTTTGTAATTCCGAATCCCCGAGTGTAAGTCCAGTTGGTTGGCTATGCTGCAGTCTTGTCCTTTGATGTTGCGGTCCTATCATAAGGACCTCCGTTTTATCCGGGTTCAGTCGCAGCCAACTGGCACTCATCCACTCCTGGAGTTCATCTAGACAGCCATTTAGGGTTACTATTGGGTTATCAGTGCCCGGAGCAAAGGACAAGTACAGTTGTGTATCATCTGCATAGCAGTGGTAGACCAGGCCATGGCGCCTGATTATTTCACCCAGCAGGAGCATGTATACTGCAAAAAGCATGGGGGATAGTATAGAACCTTGTGGGACACCACATGGCAATGGCACTGGTGGTGATGAGTATAATCCAGATGATACTTTCTGTGACCTGCCTGTGAGAAATTATTTGAACCAGTTTAGGACTGTGCCATCCAGTCCACAAAAATTGATTTGCAACCACTTTCTCAATAACCTTTCCTAGAAAAGGAAGGTTTGATACTGGTCTATAGTTGGTCATACAGTCGGGATCTAAATTAGGTTTTTTAAGAAGAGGTCTAAAAATTGCTTCCTTTAGGGGTCCAGGAAATATGCCTGTCTGCAAAGAGCATTGAACAATTTTTGCAAAGACAGGACCAATTATATCCATACAACCTATTAGAAGCTTGGGGGTCCCTATCTCTATATCTAGGTGCAGGGCGTTGCACCCAAATAAAAATCAGCATACGCCAGATAGCCCAGGGCAGCGTACCAGTGAAAAAACTATAATGTTAGTAGATTAGTGTTTAAGAAGCCGAAGCTATTGAAAAAGTGATACAAAATCAGATGTAATTAAATTAAGAAATAGTGTTAAAGAAATTAGTATGTGATAAGTGTTAATGTAAGGGTATGCCACACTAAAACCATCCAGCTCCGCCAATTCAGGGGCACCACATCCCACACCTCCACAACCCCAATCTGGGTCTATGTTTAACCAGCAAGGAGCCACATGAGAATGGCTCCCTGCTACAATATATCTAAGCTAAGAGCTACCCACCTTGGAGCAACCCCATAATGCTCCATATGGCATGTCAGGACCTGCATATCCTACTAATGCAAGCTCCTCTCTGCCTCTCACAACAAGCAAATATAGTGGTGGATGCTCAATTAGCTTAGTGATATCATTCAGGTGCTTGAAAGGGAGGGGTATTTCTAAGCAAGAAAAAACACATTTTGTTACCCCCAGCACCCTGAGTGTTAGCAGTAACCAGATTTCTCTAGCATCCATAAGGGATATTGGGGGAAATTAGTATGATGGGGTATATATGGGGTCCAGAGGAGCCGGTGCACTTTACATTTCTTCAACTGGGTGTGCTGGCTCCTCCTCTCTATGCCCCCTCCCACAGGTAGTTTAGGAGAGGATGCACGTCTCTGCAGCTCCAGAGAGTTTTCTTCAATTTCATTTAAAACTTTTATTTATCCGGGCAACAGCATACCTGCACCGTGGGAGTTAGGGTGGAGACAGTCACCGGCCTTGCGAGGTGCAGAGTTCTAAGGGGCTGTTTTTTCAGCGGGGCACTGCGCCTTGGCTGTCGCAGCACGCCGCACACCCCTAATGCTCCCTGAAGGTGACATCGGTGGTGAGTACACACCAGGGACCCCGCTAGGGGGGTCCCTGGTTCAAAGTGCGGTGTACAGGATCCCTCGTGTGTACACTGGCACAAAACTGCTTAACTAAGCACTTGTGTGAGGTTTTTAAGCTTATTTTGGAGACTTTGCCAGTATAAATAATATGTACAGCTCCGGCGCCATTGGAGGGGGTGGAGCTTCCTCAGAGCGAGACCAGCAGCGTTTTGGCGCCTTCCTCTGCTTACAGCAGCCATCAACAGCACACACTCAGCGCATCCTGCCTCACAAACACGCTGGAAACTGGTACAAGGTGTAGCTAAAGGGGAGAGCCACTTGTGTACACTATTCTGAGCCTATTTAGGACTGCATTTTGTTAGTGTTACTGTGAATAACAGCTGACAGTCTCACTGGGGCTGTGCAGCTCAGGGTGTGCTGGTATTCACCCTCTCTCTGTGTCTCCTCTCACATACAGTAGGGCAATTTTGCATTATAATTGTCTGTGTGTATGTTTTTGTACTTACTGTGAAATATAGGTAAGCACAAGCTGTGTCACACCAGATTCTCTCCATTATATAATGAATCTGTTTCCTGTGAACAATGCAGTCAATCTTCACAAATTAGTGAAGACATTGGGGTAGAGGGCACAGAGCCCCACTGGTTAGGGTCTCTTAAAACTATGATGTCATATATGTCATCCCAGCTCACTGCAGATGTGCAGAAAACTCAGCTACTGCAACAAGCTGTTGCAGATTTAGCTGCTAGGGCTGATGCACAGCCCCCACCCCCCTCATGCAGGTCCCCAGAAGCTATACAAGAAGATGGGGATGACCTGGATCCCGTTAGTGGGGATCCCGATTCTACTCAGGGTATTGAACCTCTCATTTTGGCTATAAGGGACAGTCGTTTTTCTTCGTACAAAACAAACCCAATCTCACTTTCCCTGAATCTCCAGAGTTAGATGACTTATTCAAATAGGACTGGAAAAATCCAGCCAAAAAAAATCCAAGTGTCCAAAAAGAATTTGCGCACTTTCCCATTTGCTCCTCAAGGTAGAAAATTTTGGGAGGCACCCCCTGGAGTGGATGTCTCAGTCTCTCGCCTGTCTAAGGAGGTGGTGCTGCCTGCCCCGGGCTCCTTTACTATGAAGGATCCTGGGGATAGAAAGATAGAGACTACCCTAAAATCAATACATGCTGCAGCCAGCCTTTCACAAAGACTGGTCATTGCGGGTTGCTAGATGACCCATGCCATTCATTCTTGGGCCACGCAAATTCAGGGGGGCCTCGGGGAATATGCCTTTAGTTACCATGGTAACCCTCCTGAAGCACATTCAGGACACTACCTGTGTCCTCTTTGATTCCCTCAAGAAGATGGGGAACATAAATGCTCGGACGTCGGCCATGGCGATGTCGCACAGGGCCTTCTGGTTGCAACAGTGGATTGCGGATGTAGAATCCAAACGTAATGTGGAGTCTCTCCCCTTTTCTGGGGATTGGCTTTTTGGGGTTGAGTTGGATGCATGGATTTCTAAGGTTACTGCTGGGAAATCCACGTTTCCCCCCTTGGGGCCCCACCGGCGAGATGTTCCTATCCGGGATCGTCTATCCAGTCCTTTTCGGTCTCGCACATTTCCATAGAAGGCCAGAGGTGCCTCCAATGCGGCTAGAGGCACCAGAGGTAAGTCCAGAAAACCTGCAAGCACCAGTTCTTAGGAGAACAGTCCACCAGTTCTGCTTCCACTAAAGCCTCAGCATAGTGGTGCCCAGCCACCCCGAGGGGATCTCAAGATGGGAGCTCGACTGCGTCTCTTCAGCCCAGTCTGGGAGACCTCCTGCCAGGATGCCTGGGTTAGGGAACTCGTTTCTCAGGGCTACAAGCTGGAATTCGACAGTATTCCCCCCCATACCAATGATTTTTCAAATCAAGCTTACCAGCTTTGGAGGATATGCAAGTTACGTTACAACTGGCTATCCGAAAGTTGGTCCACTCCCATGTAAGTGTTCCAGTGCCACTGCCGCAGCGCGACAAGGGTTTTTACTCAAACCTGTTTGTGGTGCCGAAACCGAACGGTTCAGTCAGACCCATTCTGAATCTGAAATCCTTGACTCCTTATTTGAGGGTGTTCAAGTTCAAAATGGAATCCCTGCGAGCAGTGATTGCGGGCCTAGAAAAACAGAAACTTATGGTCTCCTTGGATATCAAGGATGCCTATCTCCATATTCCGATTTGGCCTCCTCATCGGGCGTACCTGCGGTTTGCCCTGATGGACGACGTTTCAGTTGGATCTCCTGAGCAAGTGGTCCGGATCACATCTCCAGATGCACCGGATGATTCAGCTGTCACCTCAGGCCAGGATTTCCCTCTTGTGGTGGCTACAGTCCTCCAATCTCCTGCAGGGCAGGTTTCGGAGTTCAGGATTGGACCCTCCTCATGACCAATGCGAGTCTGAGAGGATGGGAGCTGTCACCCAAGGGGCGCAGTTCCAGGGCAGGTGCTAAGCCCACGAAAGCCTCCTTCTAATCAACATTCTTGGATTCCGGGGGATCTACAATGCTCTACTTCAAGCCTCTCCTCTGCTCAAGGATCACGTGATCCAGGTACAGTCGGACAACGCCACGGCGGTGGCATATATAAATCGACATGGAGGGACAAAAAGCAGAACCTGCATGCGAGAGGTGTCAAAGATACTCCTCTGGGTGGAAAGAAGTGCAAGAGCCATCTCAGCAATCTTCATTCCGGGTGTGGACAACTTGGAGGTGGACTTCCTGAGTCATCATGATCTCCACCCGGGGGAGTGGGGACTCCACCATCTGGTGTTCCAGCAGATCATCGAGAGGTGGGGTTGCCCACAAATAGACATGATGGCTTCTCGTCTCAACTAGAAACTTCCCTGATATTGCTCGTGGACCAGGGACCCTCAGGCTGGCGTCGCCTTGGCCGTAATGGCTGGTCTACCTGTTTCCTCCACTTTCATTGCTCCCAAGAGTGCTAATGCGAATCAGGAATCAAGGTGTCCAGGCAGTTCTAATTGCCCCAGATTGGCCTCGGAGGGCGTGGTACGTGGATCTTCTGGACATATCCGTTGAAGACCATTGGCCTCTACCACTCTGGAGCGATCTTCTTCAACAAGGACCGTTCATCTACCCGGACTTGCGGAGTCATCGTTTAACGGCATGGAGTTTCAGTTGAAGATCCTAGCTCACAAGGGCCTTTCCAAGAAGGTTATTGCAATCATGGTTCAAGCCAGGAAACCTGTGACGTCAAAACACTATCATCATATATGGAGGAGATATGCCTCGGTGCGAGGAATGCCCACTTGGGACGTTTCCTACATTTTCTGCAGGCTGGTGTGGATAAGAGCTTACGTCTGGTTTCCATTAAGGTCCAGATTTCAGCTCTCTCCTTTTTTTTCAGACGAAATTGGCAGTGTTGCCAGAAGTTCAGACCTTCTTGCAAGGGGTACTCCACATACAACCTCCCGTTGTGCCGACTACGGCACCCTGGGATTTGGATGTGGTGTTGAATTGTCTACAGTCCTCCTGGTTTGAATCTCTGATGACAGTAGAAGACAAGTACCTCACGTGGAAGATGGTGATGTTACTGGCCCTGGCTCCTGCTCAACGTGTTCAAGAATTAGGGGCCTTATCGTGAAAAAGTCCCTACTTGTTTTTTTATGAGGACAGAGCGCAGCTCAGGACTAGACAGCAGTTCCTGCCGAAGGTTGTCTCCGCGTTTCATCTGAATCAACCTACTGTGGTTCCATCCAGTTCTGACACTCCTGCTCCTCCGGAGGCATTGGATGCTGTGCGTGCCTTGAAGATCTATGTCAAGCATACAGCTCGAATCAGAAAGACGGATTCCTTGTTCGTGCTTTATGATGCGTAGAAGAAGGGTTGCCCTGCTTCAAAGCAGTCCATTGCTCATTGGTTTAGGCTTACTATCCAACAGGCGTTTGTGTCGGCAGCCTTACCTGTTCCTAAGTCTCCAAAGGCCCACTCTACTAGATCAGTGTGCTCTACCTGGGCGGCTGCCCATGGAGTCTCTGCCTTGCAACTATGCCGGGCTGCTACCTGGTCGGGGAAGAACACTTTTGTGAATTCTACAAGCTTGATACCCTGGCCAAATAGGATACCCAGTTTGGGCAGGCAGTGCTGCAGCAGTCTCCGCACGTTCCCACCCGTTCTGGAAGCTTTGAGAAGTCCCCATCTTACTAGTTTCCCCCAATATCCCTTGTGAATGCTAGAGAAAATAGGATTTTAAATACCTACCGGTAAATCCTTTTCTCGTAGTCCATAAGGAATATTGGGTGCCCGCCTCAGTGCGTTGACATTTCTGCATGTTCTTGTTATATAGTTACCTGTTCAGCTGTTGCTGTTGTTATTACCAGCCATTGCTGGTTGTTATATGTTTGTGGTGTGCTGGTGTGTAAATCTCACCACCCTTTGTTATCTTGTTCCTTCTCTCATATATGTCTTTTCTCCTAGGGCACGTTTTTACCTATAACTGCCTGTGGGAGGGGGCATAGAGGGGAGGAGCCAGCACACCCAGTTGAAGAAATTTAAAGTGCACTGGCTCCTTTGGACCCCGTCTATACCCATCATACTAGTTTCCCCCAATATCCCTTATGAACTACGAGAAAAGGATTAACCGGTAGGTATTAAAATCCTATTTTAAATCCCATACAATATCTTAGAATTCAGAGAACTTGGTTACATATAGCTGTGCAAATGTATGTGTAAGCCCCCAAGCCGCGTCAAGGCTTCTGAGTATATATATTAGGGGTCCCTAGCGCTATATCTAGGTGCAGGGCGTGCCACACAAAAAAATCAGCATGAGCCAGACAACCCAGGACAGCATACCAGTCAAAAAACTATAATGTTAATAGATTAGTGTTTAAGAAGCCGAAGCTATAGAAAAAGTGATACAAAATCAGATGTAATTAAATTAAGAAATAGTGTTAAAGAAATTAGTATGTGATAAGTGTTAATGTAATGGTATGCCACACTAAAGCCATCTAGCTCTGCCAATCCAGGGGCACCACATCCCACACCTCCACAACCCCTATCTGGGTCTATGTTTAACCAGCAAAGAGCCACATGAGAATGGCTCCCTGCTACACTATATCGAAGCTAAGAGCTACCCACCTAGGAGCAACCCCATAATGCTCCATATGGCATGTCAGGACCTGCATCTCCTCCTAATGCAAGCTCCTCTCTGCCTCTCACAACAAGCAAATATAGTGATAGATGCTCAATTAGCTTAGTGATATCATTAATTTCTAAGCCAGAAAAAACACACATTTTGTTTCCCCCAGCACCCTGAATGATAGCAGTAACCAAATTGAAATCCCATACAATATCTTAGAATTCAGAGATCTTGGTTACATATATCTGCGCAAATGTATGTGTAAGCCCCAAAGCCGCATCAAAGCCTCTCTGTATGTTTTTTTTTTAATTCAACAATTTTTATTAGATTTTTATATAGAAATACAAAAAACAGGGAAGACCTTCATGGTACAGACAAACCAAAGACCGGAGATAAACCGGTATAGTTACAGTGTTCCAACGTAAAGTGCTTTTAAATCACATCAGTGAAATCAACAAATACCTATATGGTCGGTAGCTGTGGGCTTGGGTAAAAGGCAAAGGATGGACAATCTTAATCTACTTGAGGTCTAAGAAATGATGAAAACAGTACCCGTTTGCGTCTCAGCATACGAAATCATCATATACCCACGGTCAAGCACCTAGTTTTACATGAGAGTTCACAGAACATCAATATACCGGAGAGGTCAATGAAGAAGACAGACAGGAGGAGGGGGGGGGGGGGGGGGGGGAACAAATGGGGAAGACAATACAAGTATGATCAGTTCCTGAATGAGTAACGGCCAAAGACATCTTAGTTAAGAATAATAAAAAGGCATTTCCGGCATGGTTAGCCATTCTAACCAAAGAGAAGGTTCAGTATCTAATTGGCCTCGGACTAAACATACAGCGTGGGGTATTAAGATTAGTATGATTACATTTCCTAGGAAAAGAACAGGAGGTCTCAAAGGAACAGTACATAGGCCTAAGTTATCACTAGGCCCTATCGATTTGTCTATATAGGTACCACTTTGTGGTCTCAAATAATTTATATATGAAAGATTGTATGTCCGGATCTAGAGTATCAATGTGCCTCTCCCACTTCTTGGCAAACCGCCTGACCCCCATTTCTATGTCAGGAAGAGTAGCACGCCTCTCAAAATAAATAATTCGGAGGGTCATGTGTTTTACAGCCATCAAAGAAGGGGTAGACGGTTTGATCCAATTATTAAGAATTTGTTTCTTGGCAATTGTCAAAATGACAGAGATTACCGGAGCAATATCTCTATCTTCAGGCCCAAGAGACCATTCCCTAAAATCAAGTAACAAGCAAGCCTTAGGACGTTTTATTAACTGTAAGTTAAATACTGTGTTGAGATAAGCGACCACCTTATACCAAAACTTAGATATTTTCCGGCAAGACCACATATTGTGGTACAAGGTGGCATTCTGCGCAGTACATTTGATGCAACAGCCAGTGTCGTCTGGGACCATGTGTGCCCTCTGATTAGGTGCTATATATGCCCTTTGGAGCGTTTTCAAGTGTACCTCTTGCAAAGAGGCAGAATATAAGGACCTGAAAATGGGTAAAATGTTATCTAATAATTCAGCGCTCGATCCCATATTGGGGATATCTCTGGACCATGAGGACAGCGCGGGTTCCCAGAGCCGGTCTCTATATGAGATCCTAAAGGTGTTTCTGAAATAATTGAGATGGTAAGGACAATCTTTAGTGAGCACCATTAGGGTGCGCAGCGGGTCTGTGGTAGCCTCAGAAATCATAGGATGAGACTGGGATTGAGCAAAATGCCTAGCCTGTAGGTACATAAAAAAATCCCGGTGGGATATACCAAACTTTATCTGGATATCAGAGAAAGAGAGCACTGCGTTGCCTCCTGGGTCATATATGTCTCTAATAGCTGCGATCCCCTTTTCTCTCCAACTCAAAAAATGTGTGTTATCAAGGCCAGGAAGGAAACATGGGTTACCCCAGAACGTAGTGTGAAGAGAGGTGTCAGGTTTTCTCTGTGCTTTAGTGTGTGTGACCTGCCATGCTCGATATGTATGCCAAAACAAAATATTCTGTTTTATCCCAGATGGGAGGCGGGAGTTTGGGGTGTGTAAGAGTGCAGCAGGGGAGAAAGGGTGAAATACGGCCAGTTCAAGTGTCAGGTTCGTAAATACTGATCTGCCCCAAAGCCAGTCTGTGATATACCTGTACATTGCTGCTCTACTAAATAGGACTGGATCCGGGATTCCCATACCTCCCTCTTCACGTAATAGCTGCAATCTAGCGTAGGGGACTTTTGGTCGTTTTCCGGCCCATAGAAATCTAGTGAAACATTGCTTAAGGAAAAGGACATCTTTCTCAACGAGGGCAATAGGGAGCATAAGCAGGAAATAAGCAATTTTGGGAAATATCACAGATTTAATAACCTCTGCACGACCCATAAGAGATAAGGGCAGGGACGCCCAGTCAGTAAGTATTTTAGACACCTTGGACAAAATAGGACCAAAATTAATCGCATATAGATCCGGGAGAGAAGTAGGGATCTGAACTCCTAAATATTTAAGACTATCTCGGGTAACTGGGAATCGGGACAGGACCGGGTGTGATGGAAAGAGGGAGGAGTCCCCTGAAAGGAGGAGGAGCTCGGATTTGGATATATTAATCTTGTATCCCGCAAAAGAACCAAATTGTTCAATCAGGGAGACAATCGCAGGGATGGACGTATCAGGATGGGAAATAAATAGCAGCATGTCGTCGGCATACAGTGATAATTTTACCGTGGTGTCCATGATTTTTATGCCTGCAAATTCGGGAGAGTTTCTCAGGGAAACAGCTAAGGGTTCTAAAGCTAAGGCAAATAATAAAGGTGACAAGGGGCAGCCCTGTCGTGTGCCACTCTGGATAAGGAAAGGGGAAGAGAGAATACTATTCCCCAAAACTTGAGTGGAGGGAGATTCATATAGACGGGAAATAAGAGAGACAAAGTCCTCAGGTGCACCAAGCGATGGAGCGTTTCATACAGATGGTCCCAGGTGACCAGGTCAAACGCCTTTTCGGCATCAATGGATAATAATACATTAGTATCCGTGGATTTGGAAAGCTGAAAGGCCTGCATAACAGTCAAGACCTTTCGGATATTGCTCACTGATTGCCGACCCCAGACAAATCCAGTCTGGTCCGTATGCACTATGTCAGGGACTATGAATTTGAGTCTATTTGAGAGGATTTTAGTGAATAATTTGTAATCCGTGTTTAAAAGGGAGATCGGACGATAAGAGCTGGGAGACTCAGGATCCCGGCCAGGCTTCGGGATAACCTTTATGACGGCTGAATTAAAATATTGGGGCAAGGAAGCACCCTGCATAAAAGAATTAAATAAGACAGAAAGAGGTTCGCTCAGTCTAGTAGATAGAATTTTATAGTAGTCATTGGCGAAACCGTCAGGACCCGGAGTCTTCCCAGTCTCCAGTCCACCTATTGCTAGAGAAACTTCCTCAGTGGTGATAGGTGCAAGAAGAGAGGTACAGTGCGACTCTGACATTTGAGGCAGATCAGTAGAAGACCAAAAGCTAGACTTGTGTGTCTGGTTGATAATAGGACGTGCATACAGAGTGGAATAAAAAGACTGTAGCACCTCAGCAATCTCGGCCGAGGTCCGTACTCTGTCTCCACCTTGGGTGAGCAGAGAGTGAATGACCACTTTAGGGTGTCTGCCCTTTAATAAACGTGATAACAGTTTGCCAGACTTGTTGCCATATCTGTAAATGCTACAGTCTCTTGAAAATGAATATTTCGCTTCCAATTGAGAAAGGAGGGTATCGAACAGTGTTTTTTGTGTAAGGTACCGTTCTCTAGTAGAAGGGGAGGGGGAGGACTTAAATTCCTGGAAAGCGAGAGTGAGAGCCGTCTGGGCTTCCAAATATTGTGAATTTAAATCTAAATCCCTTTTTTTACTATAGGAAATAATGTGTCCCCGGATAACTGATTTTGACGCCTGCCAGAAAAGAGCAGGATCGTCGCCCAGAGTTTCTCCATTGTGCATATGATAATCCAGCCACGCTGCATCTAATGAGGAGCGGAATTTTAGAGAGCCACTTAAATGAGAGGGAAAGTGCCAGGAGCGGAATGGGGATTTTTCTGAGAGGAGCATCAATTTCATCCAGCATAGAGCATGATCTGAAATACAGATATTCTCAATTTTTGAGTCAGCCACTTTTGAGAAAAGGGATTCAGATAACAGCAGATAATCAATCCTCGAGAACGTGTGGTGCGCAGCTGAGAGACATGTAAACTCCCTTTCTAATGGATAGCATGCGCGCCACACATCCACTAAGGACAGCTGCGAGCAAATATAGGGGATACCAATACGCGGTAACGAGGGGGGAGTGCGGGGGGGAGGGGATTTATCCATGGTTGAAGAAGAATATATATTAAAATCTCCACCCAGTATTATGGGAATTTCAGAGTAACTTAGTAGCTTAGTGACCATGTTCGTATAGAATTGCCTAGAGTACTGATTAGGGGCATAAATATTACAAAGTAGGTACCTGGATGCATACAATGTGGCATCTGCCAATACATACCTACCCTGAGTGTCATCTATAATAGCTTGGACAGAGATAGGGACCGTGTGTCGTGCTAATATAATCACTCCTCTAGCCTTAGAAGAGAAGGAGGAAGAGGCTACCACAGACCAACCCATAGAGTTCAGTTTTACCATCTCATTTGGCATAAGGTGAGATTCCTGAATGAAAACAACATCCATGCCCACCTTCCGAAGATAGAGCAAAATCTTTCTGCGTTTAGCTGAGGAGTTGATCCCTCCCACATTCCACGTGCCTGCACTCAGACTAGCCATGCATCAAATGACCTGGGAGAACCTGAAAACATGCACAGTAACCATAATATCTACAGCCGTCGAGAAACAAATACCAAACATACCGGGGTGGACACATAAGGAAAAGAAGGGGAGGGGGAGAAGAAAAGAAGAACAAAAACATAGAAAACACACAGAATATAACATTAAAATTGTGAAAGAAAGTCCTGCTAAGGGCGATCATAACTTCAGAAAACAAGAACAACCGGATCGAGCAAGCACAGAGGCCGTCATAGACCACCACTGAGCCAGCCAGAATTTGATAACCTGAGAAAAAAAAAGTGAGGGAGGGGGCGCCCTTACCCACCCTCGGCAACATATTATATGAAAATATATCTAAGAAAATTAACCAGAAAATATCGGAGCACACAGAGCATGTTACAGAAAAAGAAAAATGCAGCCTGTCACATAAATAAAAGGATGGAAATATCTCCTCTAAACATATGTAAACATTCTAGAAAGATTGCATTTCCAGGAGAAAACAGCAGATGTATAAGAAAAATCTAAAACATAAAACAAAGTAAAATGGTTCGGCCCGTTGTATAAGACCAAATGCTCTTTTGTGGGGAAAAAACACCTGCAGCAGCTTCTACCGCAATAATTAAATTATATTAGATTGGCGGGCATCGCCAGAAACAGAGAAGTCCAGGAGCAACACTCAGCCATCCCTCTCCAGGGTGTCGTCCACCTGAGATGAGTCGTCATCTGCCTGGGAGGCCTCGGAAACATAAGCCTCTGCATCTGCAAGGTTTGTAAAGTCTCGAAAAGAATTTCCATCAAACAGACGTAGTCTTGCCGGGAAGAGCAGAGCAAATTTTTTATTCGCCTTTACCAAACGAGAGCAAAGGGGAGTAAATTCTCGACGGGCCCGGAAACCTCCGCGGAGTAGTCCTAGAAAATGGCCAAACGAGCTCCCTCCCATTGTAAATGTCTATGCTTCCTGGATGCCGACCATATTGCCTCCTTATGGAGAAAGTTCAGACATTTAAATATGACCACACGTGGTCTGCTATTAGGTGCAGAACGTGGGGGACCCAGTCTGTGGGCTCTCTCAATAACTAATCCGGTGCATTCATCTTGGATATGCAGTAAATCAAGGAGGGACGTTTGCAAAAACAGAGTCAAATCAGGACCTTTCAGTGACTCAGGGAGCCCCAGTACCCGAAGATCCGATCTCCTCGATCTATTTTCAAGATCATCAACCTTGTTCAGCAGTTGAAAGTGAGATTTCTGGAGCTCATCATATCTGTGCTTAAGATCCCCAACATCCTGAAAAGTCTCCCCCAGCCTTTGTTCATTTGTAAGAACAGTCTTGGTGAGCTGCTTGATTTGGGATTTTAGATCTTTTACTGCCTGCTGCATTTTAACAGCATGTGCATCCATGATAGGCTCCATGGCATCCCTAACAGCTCTTACTACATCAGCATAAGTCACTGGAGAGACAGGGGTACAGTCAGGCTCACCTGAGGGAGAAGTGTGTTTTGCAGAAGCCTGTTTGGTGCTGCCTGCAGACTCGTTTGTGAGTTAGATGCGGCGGCCATCTTGGATTCTCCCTGCCGTTTTTCAGACCTCGATCTTTGGACTTTAGGGGGCATAGGGGAGGACAGAAACCTCTCCATCCAGTTCTCTACACCTTCCCACTGGTATTGTGCGACCGGCGCGGAGAAAAGCCGCGAATTGGAGGCGCTGTGTGCTCCGGTTGCCGAGGGTGCAGGAGAGCTGCAGCAATCAGCTTCTCCTCACATGGGCGCCGGAACCGGAAGTCTGGCCTCTCTGTATGTACAGTGGGGCAAAAAAGTATTTGGGCAGCCACCGATTGTGCAAGTTGACCCATTTAAAAAGATGCGAAAGGTCTGTAATTTCCATCATAGGTACACTTCAACTGTGAAAGACTGAATCTGAAAGGGAAAAAAACTAGGAAATCACATTGTATGATTTTGAAACAATTTATTTGTATATTCTTGCAGAAAATATATATTTGGGCAATCAAAAAGTTTAACTCAATACTTTCTAATATAACCTCGATTGGCAATTACAGAGGTCAAACGTTTCCTGCAGTTCTTGACCAGGTTTACACACACTGTGGCAGGTATTTTGGCCCACTTTTCCATGCAGATCTTCTCTAGATCTGTCATGTTTTGGGGCTGTTGCGGGGCAACACGGACTTTCAACTCCCACCACAGAATTTCTATTGGGTTGAGGTCTGGAGACTGGCTAGGCCACTCCAGGACCTTGAAATGCTTCTTACGGAGCCACTCCTTAGTTGCCCGGGCGGTGTGTTTGGGGTCATTGTCATGCTGGAAGACCTAGCCACGTTCCATCTTCAATGCTCTTACTGAGGGAAGGAGGTTTTTGCCCAAAATCTCACGATACATGGCCCCATTCATCCTCTCCTTAATACGGATCAGTCGTCATGTCCCCTTTGCAGAAAAGCAGCCCCAAATCATGATGTTTCCACCCCCATGTTTCACAGTGGGTATGGTGTTCTTGGGATGGCATTCATCATTCTTCTTCCTCCAAACACGGCGAGTGGAGTTTATACCAAAAAGTTTGATTTTGCTATCATCTGGCCACATTACATTCTCCCAATCCTCCTCTGGATCATCCAGATGGTCACTGGCAAACTTTAGACGGGCTTGGATATGTGCTGGCTTAAGCAGGGGGACCTTTCGGGCGCTGCAGGATTTCAATTCATGACGACGTAGTGTGTTACTAATGGTAACCTTTGTGACTGTGGTCCCAGCTCTCTTGAGGTCATTGACCAGGTCCCCCCGTGTAGTTCTGGGCTGAACCTCACTGTTCTCAAGATCATTGATACCCCACGAGGTGAGATCTTGCATGAAGCCCCAGGTCGAGGGAGATTGTTAGTGATCTTGTATTTCTTCCATTTTTTAATAATTGCGCCAACAGTTGATCACTTCTCACCAACCTGCTTGCCTATTGTCGAGTAGCTCATCCCAGCCTTGTGCAGCTCTACAGTTTTGTCCCTGGTGTCCTTAGACAGCTCTCTGGTCTTGGCCATGGTGGAGAGGTAGCAGTCTGACTGTTTGAGGGTGTGGACAGGTGTCTTTTATACAGATAACCAGTTCAAACAGGTGCCATTAATACAGGTAACGAGTGGAGGATAGAAGAGCTTCTTAAAGAAGTAGTAACAGGTCTGTGAGAGCCAGAAATCTTGCTGCTTGGTAGGTGTCCAAATATTTATTTTCCACAAGAATATACAAGTAAATTGTTTAAAAATCATACAATGTGATTTCCTGTTTTTTTTCCCTTTAGATTCTGTCTCTCACAGGTGAAATGTACCTATGGTAGAAATTACAGACCTCTCTCATCTTTTTAAGTAGGTCAACTTGTACAATCGGTGGCTGTCCAAATACTTTTTTGCCCCACTGTATATTCTTGCTCCTACAGCTAATGTCATCTGAAGATGGTGTTAGCCTGTCGTAGCCTATGGGCTACAGATCTCAAAATTAGCCATCTGAGGGTTCTGCCAATGGCAGCTGCACATGCGTGTACAGCGGACCATGCATGCACAAGAGTTCCGCCACCACTCCGAGCACATTGCAGCTCCTCCCCCTGTGGGTGCTCTTCTTATAGATGCTGGAAGAATAATCGCATACGGCAATGTGATTTTGGACGCTAATATGCCCAGATTGCATTGAGTATGTGATTATTGATAAATAGACACCCTAAATGAGATGTCCTGTATCTGCGTACTACATGCAAAATCAGGCAGCATGTTCCCTACATGTAGAATTAATAGAGGTGCACACCTTGCATCGCAGCATGCTTTGTACAGGTGCAGATTTGCAGCCTTAAGCTGGATTTGGGGTGTGGTTCATCAAATCGACAGTATCTAGGTCGACAATGTTTAGGTCGACCACTATAGGTCAACAGTCACTAGGTCGACATGGATGGAAGGTTGACAGGGTTTCTAGGTCGACATGTGCTAGGTCGACAGGTCTAAAGGTCGACATGAGGTTTTGTTTTGTTTTTTTGGGTGTCGTTTTCTTCGTAGAGTGACCGGGATCCCAAATTAGTGCACCGCGTCCCCTCGCATGGCTCGCTTCGCTCGCCATGCTTCGGGCATGGTGCCTTCGCTCCGCTACCGCTTCGCTCGGCACACTTTACCGTTCCAATCGTAGTCCACGTGGATCGTTAAGTATGAAAAAATTCAAAAAAAGAAAAAAAAATGTGAAAAACTCATGTCGACCTTTAGACCTGTCGACCTAGCACATGTCGACCTAGAAACCCTGTCGACCTTCCATCCATGTCGACCTAGTGACTGTCGACCTATAGTGGTCGACCTAAACATTGTCGACCTAGATACAGTCGATCTTCAGACCGGATCCCCTGGATTTGCCCTGGAGTCTCCATGAGGCTCCAAGCTGTAAAGTGTTTTCACGTTTCCCCCCTTCATCCTGCGCTCTGTGTAGGCAGCCATAACATACTGAAAGGGGAATTAAAAATGACAAAGGTCAAAGAGTGCGATTCTGTAAGTACAGCTCTGCTCTGCTAGATTCATGTCTGCAAAACCAGAGTCTGTCATCGCTGCTTCCCTTCAGTAGGGTTTAGGTTTAAATTTAACCTGATCTAACCATGTTAAGTGAGAAACACACGTGTTATTGGCGTCGCCCGCTTCTATTTAGTAGAGAAATATTACAGTGCAGGAAAGAAAGAAAATTCCAGCACACTACTTTGCATGTTTTTGGATCCTCGTCCAAAATGTAATGGATTGATTTTACAGATTGCATCAGCACCAATCAAGAATCACTTTTCCATAGAGCGCACGATAGCATCTCTGCCTTTTCAGGAGGAAGTCAGACAAAGAAAACAAGTTCTGGAACGGCTCTCTCTCCCGTACTGTGTATTGTTTTCCAGGCTGTTGGCAGGTGCAGCTAACAAAGGAACCTGCCCTGATTATAAGAAACCGTTCGCTTTGCCGACTGCTGCGGAAGAACTATGTGTATCGCCGATCGGCCGCTGAAACAGGAATCCATTGTTTTGCTTTTGCCTTGGAGATCTGTTTGTCATTTAAGTGTATTTATTTAGCTTGGTATGTAAAATAGTTATTGGAATAACTTTTGACATGCGACTTTTGTCAGCTCTGAATTACCTTCAGCAGAACGGATACCGATCAGTGTTATAAGAAAAATGCTCATACCGAATTACCGCTCCGTTTGCCAAGATTTCCCCTTGTCTGAGAGCATGTGGATTTTTTTTTTTGCTGAATACATGGACGATTTGTATTCGAAGAGAGTTTGGCCTCGTAACAGAAAAGAGAGGAGAAACACTCGCTCGACAAGCAATCAGTTTATTCATCCTCAGGAAGCCAGGCTTATGATCCCAGCGTGATCTGGCGTCCTCTACCTAATACAAGATGATATTGTGTTCTGCGGCCTCCACTTCACTTAGGTGGCCTGCTCGAAGAAGATAAAACGCACACACTTCCTGTCTTCTGTGTACATCCAGTCGTACAGTAGTTGTTTCTGGAACAGAAATTATGTTCTCTCCAAGGCGAGCCCACCCTGGGAGCAACGCAATCTAAAGAAGTTTAAGTTCTTGATACTAGAAGGAAGGTTATTTGCAACAAAATAATAACTAAAAAATAAATTTAAAAAAAGAGTGACCCCCGTAGGGGAATACACAACGTTTTACAAAACGATCCAGCTGTGTGTGCATTTCTGTGTTTACACTGTGGGTTTTTGAAAAAGATTCATCCTTGATCTTTTAACAGGTGGTTAGAATCTAGAACATTGGGATACAGTCATTATCAGTTGGTTCTTTGTTACTGGTGTTATTACGAACTGCAGTTGGCGGCCTTGCTGCTCTTCTCTCCGACCTTTCGTGGTTAGAGGATCTTCCTGAAATAGTTACGGTGTTAGAGTTTTATTGCTAGCATTGTGACCCAAGGAACGTAGGTTTGCAAAGACAAATATAGTCAGTTGTAGGAACCTGGTAAATGTATTTTTAGTAGTTACGCCCTAATGAGTCCTGTGGCTCACTAAACAAAGAGTTTTATGGTCGTATGTCATGTCAGGATTTCCTATGGTTTTGCTTAAATATTTGACGTCTCGCTGGGTGACATTAGATATTGGCACAGAAGAAGAAGCATCTTAAAGGCCACAAAGCTGTACTAAAAAATATTTTAAAATAGAAACAAATACTTTATATAAAACACTTTGCTGCATTTATTACAAAGCGCTCGTAAATATATTAAAAACAGATGTGCTTATTCTCTGCCAATTCTATATCGTTTTTTACTGTTAAAGAGTGACATGTTGGTCCAAATTTGTATCATTTCCAAATAGGGCTTTTTAATAGCATATTGGAATTGGTGTATTTGTTAGATTGTTTGTTTCTTTTTATGTGCGTTACTCATGGACATTTAAGTTATGGGCCTTATACAGCAGCGGATTCTGCTGCGATGTAATCGCATTTCCCTGGGTCCCAGCACCTCTGCCTGATTGACAGGCAGAGGCGTTGTCGGGGACAGCGATGCGGCATTGCGGGGCCGGTGTGGCAAAGACCTGGGTTGGCTGGGGCCGTTTCTTGGGGCGGCCGCATGATGCCACGCACGGCCGCCGGGATGAAGAAAATGGCGGCAGTCAGACTGTCATCACATCCAGGCTACGCAGGCAGGGGGTTTCCCTTAATCAGCGATGTGATCGCAATTGAATAGCAACATTTTGACATGGCTTCTGTCCAAATACTGCTACAGACACCTCTCTGCAGCAGTTGTTCATTTTATGCCCCATAATAGTGCCATAGTTCCTGAACCGTATGAGTGCCTTAGTTAATGTTATGCTCCACAGTAATGCTCTGCTAGTTCACCGTATGTCACATTGTAGGGCTGCCAGTACACATTATGCAGCACAGTACCCCCAATTCACATTGACATACAGTGCCTCCATTCACATTATGCTACACTGTAGTGCCTCTACTTCATACTGTGCCGCATTACAGTGCCCAAGTTCATATTATGTAACACTGTAATGCCCTCCAGTTCATATTATGCCACGTTACAATGAGCAGTTCCAGGAGCATAACTAGATATATTGTAGGCACCATGGCAAAAGTTTGTAAGGGCCTCTATGTATCTACTAATGGTGAAAAATGTATTTAGCACATGTAACTGTGACAGGGAAGGTGGCCCCTCTCAGCTCTGGGCCCTATAGCTGCTGCACTCCCTGTACCTATGGTAGCTACGCCCTTGTATATAACACATGTAATGGTCCCTACACACTGGCAGATAAAACAGAATGATATGAACGTTCTCGTTCATAAATGAACGAGAACTCGTTCATATCGTTCTGTGTGTAGGCACCAACAATTAACGATGCACGGCCGTATCCACCGTCGGGCAGCTCGGCGGCGGATCAGTATGTGTGTAGGGCCCATAAGTGTGGAAGGGAAGGTGGGCCCCTCTTAGCTCTGGGCCCCATAGCAGCAGTACTCCCTGCACCTATGGTAGCTATGCCCTTGTATATAACACATGTAACTGTGACAGGGAAGGTGGCCCCATAGCAGCTGCACTCCCTACACCTACGGTAGCTACACCCCTGTATATAACACATATAAATGTGACAGGGAAGGTGGCCCCTCTCAGTTCTTGGCCCCATAGCAGCTGTACTCCCTGCACCTATGTTAGCTACACCGCTGTATATAACACATGTGACTGTGACAGGGAAGGTGGGCCCCTCTCAGCTCTGGGCCCCATAGCAGCTGCACTCCCTGCACCTATGGTAGCTACACCCCTGTATATAACGCGGGTGGGGGAGGGGCTGGTGCAGGGGTGCCACGGGTGGGGGAGGGGCGGGTGCGGTAGTGCCGCAGGTGGGGGAGGGGGTCCGGAGCCACCGCGGGTGGTGGAGGGGGAAGGGGGTGTGGGGGTACCGCGGATGGGGTCAGGAGGTACTGCGAGTGGGGCAGGTAATACTTCTCCTGGAAGCAGCTAAGCTACTGTCCTTCCTTTGGCAGTGGCTTTCCCGGAGACTCTCACAGCAGCCAGTGACTACTGTTAGCACCGGTGTCCTAACGCGCGCCACATTACAGGGAAGAAGATGCACTCAATAAACTACAGCTCCCAGCAGGCCTTAGCGCCGGAATGCTTCAGCGCTAAGGGCTGCTGGGAGCTGTAGTTTATTTAGTGCATCTACTTCCCTGTAATGCGGCACGTTGGGACACCGGTGCTAACAATAATGATTGGCTGGCAGAACTGACTGACTCGCTGAATCAATGTAAACCGTGAGAGTGCTGTGCAGTGTCAGTGACACTGCACACCCACTGCACTGCACAGCACTGTCACCTTTTACATTGATTCAGCATCCAGACATTACCCTCCGCGATATCACCCACTCTATCCGTTACATTAGCCATCTCGGGGCTTCCAGGCTGGCAGCCCAGGTGCTGTGTTGTGGAGTCCAGAGCCTCTGGGGATCTGTGTGCGGCTGTGGCGGGGAGGCACTTCTGTGACATCATGCGCAGAGGAGGCTCCGGGGCTCAGAGAGTATGTGGCGCAGGGAGGGCTATGAAAGCCTTTTGCTGCGCCGCCTTCATACACATCAATGCCGGTGGCCGCAAAAGCTTTTGTTCCACCAGCACCGTCTAGGGAGTGGGGATTGTTGATGCCGGAGGGTGCAAGCGGACTGGCCGCAGGACATAGGACCCTGCAGTAAAATTATTTTTTTTCCCCTATCTACAGTGCAGAGACTTGCTGCAGATGCAGTGGCATACCCTCCAGCTGTACCTTTTCGGCAGGTACAGTACCTTTTCTCTTACGTCCTAGAGGATGCTGGGGACTCCGTAAGGACCATGGGGATAGACGGGCTCCGCAGGAGACATGGGCACTTTAAGAAAGACTTTAGATCTGGTGTGCACTGGCTCCTCCCTCTATGCCCCTCCTCCAGACCTCAGTTTGATTCTGTGCCCAGTGGAGACTGGGTGCTTTTCAGAGAGTTCTCCTGAGCTTTCTGACAGAAAGTATATTTGTTAGGTTTTTTATTTTCAGGGAGCCTGCTGGCAACAGACTCCCCGCATCGAGGGACTGAGGGGAGAGAAGCAGACCTACTTCTGTGAGTTTCAAGGCTCTGCTTCTTAGGCTACTGGACACCATTAGCTCCAGAGGGAGTCAGAACACAGGTCTCACCCTGGAGTTCGTCCCGGAGCCGCGCCGCCGTCCTCCTCACAGAGCGGAAGATAGAAGCCGGGTGAGTATGAGAAGAAAAGAAGACTTCAGAGGCGGCAAAAGACTTCATGATCTTCACTGAGGTAACGCACAGCAGTGCAGCTGTGCGCCATTGCTCCCACACACCTCACACACGGCAGTCACTGTAAGGGTGCAGGGCGCAGGGGGGGCGCCCTAGGCAGCAATATAAACCTCATTTCTGGCAAAAGAGATATATATACAGCTAGGCACTGTATATATAAAGAGCCCCCTCCAGTTTTTATTATATCTAAGCGGGACAGAAGCCCGCCGCTGAGGGGGCGGGGCTTCTCCCTAAGCACTCACCAGCGCCATTTTCTCCACAGCACAGCTGAGAGGAAGCTCCCCGGATTCTCCCCTGCTTATCCACGGTGAAAGGGGGTTTCAGAGAAGAGGGGGGGGGGCACATAATTGGCAGCAAAAAATAGTATTACAGCGCTACTGGGTAAACACATTGTGCGTTTTTCCTGCGGTATTAGCGCTGGGTGTGTGCTGGCATACTCTCTCTCTGTCTCTCCAAAGGGCCTTGTGGGGGAACTGTCTTCAAATAAGAGGATTCCCTGAGTGTGTGGTGTTTCAGTACGTGTTTGTCGACATGTCTGAGGTAAAAGGCTCTTCTAAGGAGGAGATGGAGCAAATGTGTGTGTGTGGTGTCTTCGTTGACAACGCCGACACCTGACTGGATATGTGGAATTAAGTGCTGAGGTAAATTTATTGCACAAAAGATTAGAGAACAGACAGGGAATCTACCTATGTCTGTCCCTATGTCGCAGGGACCTTCAGAGTCTCAAAACGCCCCCTATCCAAAATAATAGACACTGATACCGACACGGAGTCTGACTCCAGTGTCGACTACGATGATGCAAATTTACAGCCAAAACTGGCAGAAAAGTATTCAATATATGATTATTGTAATAAAAGATGTTTTGCATATCACTGATGACCCATCTGTCCCTGACACGAGGGTACACATGTTTAAGGGGAAGAAAGCTGAGGTAACATTTCCCCCCTCTTATGAACCAAATGAATTGTGTGAAAAAGAGCGGGAATCTCCAGACAAGAAACTGCAGTTTCCCAAAAGAATTCTCATGGCGTATCCTTTCCCTGCTAGGGCCAGGATACGATGGGAATCCTCCCCTAGGGTGGACAAGGCGTTGACACGTTTACCCAAAAGGTAGCGCTGACATACCAAGATACAGCTACCCTCAGGGATCCTGCAGATAGCATGCAGAAAAGTACTTTGAAGTCCATTTACACACATTGTGGTACACTACTCAGACCGGCGATTGTGTCGGCAGGGGTTTATAGTGCTGTAGCAGCGTGGACAGATACCTTATCAGCGGAGATTGAAACCCTAGATAAGGATACCATGTTATTGACCCTAGGATATATAAAAGATGCTGTCTTATATATAAGACATGCTCAAAGAGACATTGGTCTACTGGGTTCTAGAGTCAACGCTATGTCGATTTCTGCTAGACGTGTCCTGTGGAACATGCAATGGACAGGTGATGCCGACTAAAAGAGGCATATGGAGGTTTTACCTTACAAGGGTGAGGAATTGTGTGGAGAAGGGCTCTCGGACCTGGTCTCCACAGCTATAGCTGGTAAATCTGATCTTTTGCCTTATATTCCCTCACAGCCTAAGAAAGCACGAAATTATCAAATGCAGTCCTTTCGGTCGCAGAAAAACAAGAAAGTACGAGGAGCGTCCTTTCTTACCAGAGGTAAGGGCGCAGGGCACAGCTAGTTCCCAGGAACAGAAGTCCTCCCCGGCCTCTACTAAATCCACCGCATGACGCTGGGGCTCCGCTAAGGGAGTCCGTCCCAGTGGGAGCACGTCTTCGACTCTTCAGCCACATCTGAGTTCACTCACAGGTGGATCCCTGGGCAATAGAAATTGTTTCTCAGGGTTACAAGCTGGAATTCGAAGAGGTGCCTCCTCGCCGGTTTTCCTTATCGGCCCTACCGGCTTCTCCCCCAGAAAGGGAGATAATATTAAATACAATTCACACATTGTATCTCCAACAGGTGGTGCTCAAGGTTCCCCTCCTTCAACAAGGAAGGGGATATTACTCACCTTGGCTGTAGTCCCGAAACCGGACGGTTCGGTCAGACCTATTTTAAAATTAAAATCTCTGAACCTATACTTGAAAAGGTTCAAATTCAAGGTGGAATCAGGGGGGGATTTTATGGTGTATCTAGACATAAAGGCTGCATACCTTCATGTTCCCATTTATCCACCCCATCAGGCGTACCTGAGAATTACGGTACAGTATTGTCATTACCAATTTCAGGGTAATTGGCGGAAATGATGGTGCTCCTACGCAAGCAAGGAGTCACAATTATCCCATACTTGGACGATCTCCTAATAAGGGCGAGATCAAAAGAGCAGTTGTTGAACAGCGTGTCACTTTCACTGAAGGTGTCACAGCAACTCGGCTGGATTCTCAATATCCCGAAGTCACAGTTGGTTCCTATGACTCGTCTTTCCTTCTTGGGAATGATTCTGAATACGGACCAGAAATGGGTTTATCTTCCGATAGAGAAGGCCCAGGAACTAATGACTCTGGTAAAAAACCTATTAAAGCCAAAACAGGTGTCAGTGCATCACTGTACTCGGGTCCTGGGAAAGATGGTGGCATCTTACGGGGCCATTCCCTTTGGCAGGTTCCATGCGAGGACTTTCCAATGGGATCTACGGGACAAGTGGTCCGGATCACATCTACAGATGCATCAGTTAATCACCCTGTCCCCTAGGGCCAGGGTGTCTCTCCTATGGTGGCTGCAGAGTGCTCACCTTCTGCAGGGTCGCAGGTTCGCCATCCAGGACTGGATTCTGGTAGCCACGGACGCGAGCCTCCGAGTTGGGGGAGCAGTCACACAGGGAAGAAACTTCCAAGGTCTTTGGGTCAAGTTAAAAAAACTTGTATTCAAATCAACATCCTGGAGCTGAGGGCCATATACAACGCCCTTCGGCAAGCAGAAACATTGCTTCGCGACCTACCGGTTCTGATCCAGTCAGACAACATCACCGCAGTGGCTCATGTAAACCGCCAAGGCGGCACAAAGAGCAGAGTGGAAATGGCAGAAGCCACCAGGATTCTCCGCTGGGCGTAAAATCATGTAAGCGCATTTTCAGCAGTTCATTCCGAGAGTGGACAACTGAGAAGCAGACTTCCTCAGCAAACACGACCTGCATCCAAGAGAGGACTTCTTTAGGAAGCCTTCGCACAGATTGCAAGTCAGTGGGAACTGCCACAGATAGACATGATGGCGTCCCGCCTCAACAAGAAGCTACAGAGGTATTGCACCAGGTCAAGAGACCCTCAGGCAGTAGCTGTAGATGCCCTAGTGACACCGTGGGTGTTCCAGTCGGTCTATGTATTTCCCCCTCTTCCTCTCATACCCAATGTGTTGAGAATGGTAGGAGGGAGAGAAATGAGAACAATCCTCATTGTTCCAGATTGGCCACGAAGGACCTGGTATCCGGATCTGCAGGAAATGCTCACAGAAGATCCGTGGCCTCTTCCTCTAAGACAGGACCGGTTGCAACAGGGGCCATGTCTATTCCAAGACTTACCGCGGCTGCGTTGGACGGCATGGCGGTTGAACGCCGGAACCTAGCGGATAAGGGTATTCTGGATGAGGTCATTCCTACGCTAATAAAGGCTAGGAAGGACATGACATCTAAACATTATCACCGTATATGGCGAAATATGTTTCTTGGTGTGAGGCCAGGAATGCTCCTACGGAAGAATTCCATCTGGGCCGTTTCCTTCACTTCCTGCAAACTGGAGTGAATTTCGGCCTAAAATTAGGATCTATTAAGGTTTAGAATTCGGCCTTATCCATTTTCTTTCAAAAGGAATTGGCCTCTCTCCCTGAAGTACAAACTTTTGTGAAGGGAGTACTGCATATTCAGCCTCCTTTTGTACCTCCGGTGACTCCTTGGGACCTTAACGTGGTGTTAAGTTTCATTAAGTCACACTGGTTTGATCCACTTAAAACGGTGGAGTTGAAATATCTCACTTGGAAGGTGGTCATGTTATTAGCCTTGGCTTCGGCTAGGCGAGTGTCGAATTAGCGGCTTTATCACATAAAAGCCCCTATCTGGTTTTCCATATGGATAGAGCGGAATTGCGGACCCGTCCTCAATTCCTGCCAAAAGTGGTTTCATCCTTTCATATGAACTATTGTGGTACCTGTGGCTACGCGTGACTTGGAGGATCCCGAGTCCCTTGATGTGGTCAGGGCATTGAAAATTTACGTGGCCAGATCGGCTACAGGCAGAAAAACAGAAGCACTGTTTGTCATGTATGCAACCAACAAGATTGGTGCCCCTGCTTCAAAGTAGACTATTGCTTGCTGGATCTGCAACACGATTCAGCAGGCGCATTCTACGGCAGGATTGCCGTTACCTAAATCGGTCAAGGCCCATTCCACTAGGAAGATGGGCTCTTCTTGGGCGGCTGCCAGAGGGGTCTCGGCGCTACAGCTGTGCCGAGCTACTACTTGGTCGGGTTCAAACTCCTTTGCAAAGTTCTATAAGTTTGATACCCTGGCTTAGGAGGACCTCCTGTTTGCTCAATCGGTGCTGCAGAGTCATCCGCACTCTCCCGCCCGTTTGGGAGCTTTGGTATAATCCCCATGGTCCTTACGGAGTCCCCAGCATCCTCTAGGACGTAAGAGAAAATAAGATTTTAAACATACCGGTAAATCTTTTTCTCGTAGTCCGTAGAGGATGCTGGGCGCCCGTCCCAAGTGCGGACTACTTCTGCAAGACTTGTATATAGTTATTGCTTAAATAAGGGTTATGTTATAGTCTCATCGGTCTTGGACTGATGCTATGTCGTTTTCATACTGTTAACTGGATAGTATATCACAAGTTATACGGTGTGATTGGTGTGGCTGGTATGAATCTTGCCCTTGGATTAACAAAAATCCTTTCCTCGTACTGTCCGTCTCCTCTGGGCACAGTTTCTCTAACTGAGGTTTGGAGGAGTGGCATAGAGGGAGGAGCCAGTGCACACCAGATCTAAAGTCTTTCTTAAAGTGCCCATGTCTCCTGCGGAGCCCGTCTATCCCCATGGTCCTTACGGAGTCCCCAGTATCCTCTACGGACTACGAGAAAAAGATTTACCGGTAGGTTTAAAATCTTATTTTTTTTTATGATCTGTACCAATTTCTGTCTCTCCAAACTACCATTGAAAATATAGGAAAAGGGGCGTGGCCATGTCCCTTTACCCGTGGCCATGCCCCCTTTTCGAATTTGAAGCTATTTTTATGTGTATATTGTTGGAGGGTATGTTGCTGCAGATACATTGGGCCTATTTTGGGGTGTGGACCTGGAGCTGCAGCTCCATCAGCCCCATTGTTAATCCTGCTCTGGGAACACACAGCAGCCAAAGGGCAGAGCCTCCCATTGTATGTAACCTGTGTGTGAGGGCGTTTCTCACCCAATCAGCTGTGGACTGGGTGTGATAGACCTGCTGCTAACCCAATGAGAGCTCCGAGCCATGCCCAGTGTTATCCACATAGTCACAGAGTGACAGATCTTGGCTATTATATAGGAGATGGGAGATTGAAGTTGTGCATTACATTAAAGGTTGGCAAGCCTTAATTGAAAGACGGGCTGACCGTTATTATGTCTGATAAAGTTACAGGGGGTTTTGCTGTGTGATGTAAGTGGCAGCTTCATATTAATTTAATTTTATAATTGCTATAATCCATTGTGAGAAAGCTACTGTAGGTTTTATGTTACAGACAACACAAATATAAGTAAGTCTCTCTTACGGTTTGCGCTCTACAAGAAGTTAGATATTGGGCTATCTGATTTGTTTCATCCAGGGAGTGCTGACAAATCTGACTTCCAGCATGAAGCCAACAGTAAGGGCCGGAGATAATTCTGTATTTAATCTCAGACTCTGCATTTAGTGTTATCATCTGCTGGACCGATTTTACTTCATCAGTTCATTAAGAACTATTGTAGTAACCTCACTTAATATAGTGGATTAATAGTCTTCATTCTGATCAATATTGGTTCACTTTAAAGAAGCGCTTACACCAACAATTGTCATTATCAAATGTAGGGCAGGAGGTACAATTCACCTTTCCGTCCAAAGGCCTATTTTATATATATATATATATATATATATATATATATATATATATATATTTGAAGGGTTCTTCTGTTCTCTTCTACTGTCACCATCCTGAGAAAGCAATAATAGAATAGCCAGCTGCGATCCATCTTAAGTACTGTGGCTTCCATGGCCGTTTCTTGGGGCAGGCGAGCAGTGCAACTGCACTGGGCGCCTGCCGTGGCACTAACTGCGGCTCCCTGCTTCCCCCTCCTATTTCTCCCCGAGTAACCCGCTCGGGGGGCAGAGTTTCACGGAATGACGCGGTTGCGCCGTTACGTCACGACACAACCCCGTCACTCCGCAAAACTCCCCCCCCTTCCCCCCCGAGCGGAGTACAGAGGGGGATCCAAGTTAGGAAGAGGGAAAGGCCGGCGCGAGGAGCGACTGGTGAGGCGGGCCGAAGAGCGGTAATCGCCTCTAAGTATTCTCTCTCTCTCTCTCAATGTGTAAAATGGGGACACCTGCCGTAATGTGTGAAATGGGGACTCTTGCCTGCCGTAGTGTGGGGATTTAATGTATCAAGGGCATTGCGGTGTGTGGCATAATATGGTGCAGGGGGCATTACTGTGTCGGGCTTAATATGGTAGAATTTTTTTTCCTGTGGTGGTCGTGATCTGTTGGAGCAGGGTCAAAAACTGGATTGTGAGGTAATCTTTTCAGACGAGGCCATGCCCATTTAGATGAGGCCACACCCATTTAGATGAGGCCACGCCCCCTTGCCGGGTGCGCGCGCAAGTTGTTTTTTATCTAGTTGTGTGTGTGGGGGGGGGGGGACATTTTTTTATGTCATGTGGGGGCGCATTTTTAAATCTTGCACTGGGAGCCAAATTGGCTAGAAACAGCCCTGGTGGCTTCCCCATGCTTTACATGTATTAGCACACTGTGCTCTTGTCCAAATCTTTATAACATATTGGACATTGTGAAACCTTTTAGTAAATCAGTTTTGCTGTGATAGGCTGTATGTAATGTATAGGACGACTGCACACACGCACAGTCAGAACTGTTCAGGAGAAGAATAGAAGCTGTTTGGGCTTAAACCGTCTTTCTCTATCGTCCTAAGTGGATGCTGGGGTTCCTGAAAGGACCATGGGGAATAGCGGCTCCGCAGGAGACAGGGCACAAAAGTAAAGCTTTTACAGGTCAGGTGGTGTGTACTGGCTCCTCCCCCTATGACCCTCCTCCAGACTCCAGTTAGATTTTTGTGCCCGGCCGAGAAGGGTGCAATTCTAGGTGGCTCTCATAAAGAGCTGCTTAGAGAGTTTAGCTTAGGTTTTTTATTTTACAGTGATTCCTGCTGGCAACAGGATCACTGCAACGAGGGACAGAGGGGAGAAGAAGTGAACTCACCTGCGTGCAGGATGGATTGGCTTCTTGGCTACTGGACATGAAGCTCCAGAGGGACGATCACAGGTACAGCCTGGATGGTCACCGGAGCCACGCCGCCGGCCCCCTCACAGATGCTGAAGCAAGAAGAGGTCCAGAATCGGCGGCTGAAGACTCCTGCAGTCTTCTTAAGGTAGCGCACAGCACTGCAGCTGTGCGCCATTTTCCTCTCAGCACACTTCACACGGCAGTCACTGAGGGTGCAGGGCGCTGGGGGGGGGCGCCCTGGGAGGCAAATGTAAACCTTTAAAAAGGCTAAAAATACCTCACATATAGCCCCAGAGGCTATATGGAGATATTTACCCCTGCCTAAATGTACTAAATAGCGGGAGACGAGCCCGCCGGAAAAGGGGCGGGGCCTATCTCCTCAGCACACGGCGCCATTTTCTGTCACAGCTCCGCTGGTCAGGAAGGCTCCCAGGTCTCTCCCCTGCACTGCACTACAGAAACAGGGTATAACAGAGAGGGGGGGCAAAATAAATGGCAATATATTAATATAAAAGCAGCTATAAGGGAGCACTTAATCATAAGGCTATCCCTGTCATATATAGCGCTTTTTGGTGTGTGCTGGCAGACTCTCCCTCTGTCTCCCCAAAGGGCTAGTGGGTCCTGTCTTCGTATAGAGCATTCCCTGTGTGTCTGCTGTGTGTCGGTACGTGTGTGTCGACATGTATGAGGACGTTATTGGTGTGGAGGCGGAGCAATTGCCAAATATGAGGATGTCACCTTCTAGGGGGTCGACACCAGAATGGATGCCTTTATTTGTGGAATTACGGGATAGCGTCAACTCGCTTAAGCAGTCGTTTGCCGACATGAGGCGGCCGGACACTCACTTAGTGCCTGTCCAGGCGCCTCAAACACCGTCAGGGGCTGTAAAACGCCCCTTGCCTCAGTCGGTCGACACAGACCCAGACACAGGCACTGATTCCGGTAGTGAAGGTGACGAATCAACCGTATTTTCCAAAAGGGCCACACGTTATATGATTTTGGCAATAAAGGAGATGTTACATTTAGCTGATACTACAGGTACCACTAAACAGGGTATTATGTGGGGTGTGAAAAAACTACCAGTAGTTTTTACCGAATCAGAAGAATTAAATGACGTGTGTGATGAAGCGTGGGGTGCCCCGATAAAAAACTGCTAATTTCAAAGAAGTTATTGGCTTTATACCCTTTCCCGCCAGAGGTTAGGGAGCGCTGGGAAACACCTCCTAGGGTGGACAAAGCGCTAACACGCTTATCAAAACAAGTGGCGTTACCCTCTCCTGAGACGGCCGCACTTAAAGATCCATCAGATAGGAGGATGGAAAATATCCAAAAAGGTATATACACACATGCAGGTGTTATACTACGACCAGCTATTGCGACTGCCTGGATGTGCAGTGCTGGGGTAGTTTGGTCAGAGTCCCTGATCGAAAATATTGATACCCTGGACAGGGACAATATTTTACTGTCGTTAGAACAAATAAAGGATGCATTTCTTTATATGCGTGATGCACAGAGAGATATCTGCACACTGGCATCACGGGTAAGTGCTATGTCCATTTCGGCCAGAAGAGCTTTATGGACACGACAGTGGACAGGCGATGCGTAGAGGAGTTATTTGGGGTCGGTCTATCGGATTTGGTGGCCACGGCTACGGCCGGGAAATCCACCTTTCTACCTCAAGTCACTCCCCAACAGAAAAAGGCACCGACCTTTCAACCGCAGCCTTTTCGTTCCTTTAAAAATAAGAGAGCAAAGGGCTATTCATATCTGCCACGAGGCAGAGGACGAGGGAAGAGACAGCAACAGGCAGCTCCTTCCCAGGAACAGAAGCCCTCCCCGGCTTCTACAAAAGCCTCAGCATGACGCTGGGGCTTCGCAAGCGGACTCGGGGGCGGTAGGCGGTCGTCTCAAGAATTACAGCGCGCAGTGGGCTCACTCGCAGGTAAATCCCTGGATCCTGCAGATAATATCTCAGGGGTACAGGTTGAAATTAGAGACAGAGCCACCTCGCCGTTTCCTGAAGTCTGCTTTACCAACGTCCCCCTCAGAAAGGGAGACGGTTTTGGAAGCCATTCACAAGCTGTATTCTCAGCAGGTGATAGTCAAGGTACCTCTTCTACAACAAGGGAAGGGGTATTATTCCACTCTTTTTGTGGTACCGAAGCCGGATGGCTCGGTAAGGCCTATTCTAAATCTGAAGTCCTTGAACCTGTACATAAAGAAGTTCAAGTTCAAGATGGAGTCACTCAGAGCAGTGATAGCGAACCTGGAAGAAGGGGACTTTATGGTATCCTTGGACATCAAGGATGCGTATCTCCACGTTCCAATTACCCCTCACACCAGGGGTACCTCAGGTTCGTTGTACAAAACTGTCACTATCAGTTTCAGACGCTGCCGTTTGGTTTGTCCACGGCACCTCGGGTCTTTACAAAGGTAATGGCCGAGATAATATTTCTTCTTCGAAGAAAAGGCGTATTAATTATCCCATACTTGGACGATCTCCTAATAAGGGCAAGGTCCAGAGAACAGCTAGAGATGGGTTTAGCACTATCTCGAGAGGTGCTAAAGCAGCACGGATGGATTCTGAATATTCCAAAATCCCAATTAATGCCGACAACTCGTCTGCTGTTCCTGGGGATGATTCTGGACACAGTTCAGAAAAGGTTTTTCTTCCCGAAGAAAAAGCCAAGGAGTTATCTGACCTGGTCAGGAACCTCCTAAAACCAGGAAAGGTGTCTGTACATCAATGCACAAGAGTCCTGGGAAAAAATGGTAGCTTCTTACGAAGCAATCCCTTTCGGCAGATTCCATGCAAAGGGATCTGTTGGACAAATGGTCAGGGTCGCATCTTCAGATGCACCTGCGGATAACCCTGTCGCCGAGGACAAGGGTATCCCTTCTGTGGTGGTTGCAGGAGGCTCATCTATTGGAGGGCCGCAGATTCGGCATGCAGGATTGGATCCTGGTGACCACGGGTGCCAGCCAGAGAGGCTGGGGAGCAGTCACACAGGGAAGAAATTTCCAGGGAGTGTGGTCGAGCCTGAAAAAGTCTCTTCACATAAGCATTCTGGAACTAAGAGCAATCTACAATGCTCTAAGCCAGGCGGAACCTCTGCTTCAAGGAAGACCGGTGTTGATCCAGTCGGACAACATCACGGCAGTCGCCCATGTAAACAGACAGGGCGGCACAAGAAGCAGGAGGGCAATGGCAGAAGCTGCCAGGATCCTTCGCTGGGCGGAGAATCACGTGATAGCACTGTCAGCAGTATTCATCCCGGGCGTGGACAACTGGGAAGCAGACTTCCTCAGCAGACACGACCTTCACCCGGGAGAGTGGAGACTTCATCCAGAAGTTTTCCACATGCTATTAAACCGTTGGGTAAAACCAATGGTGGACATGATGGCGTCTCGCCTCAACAAAACACTGGACAGGTATTGCGCCAGGTCAAGAGATCCGCAGGCAATAGCTGTGGACGCGCTGGTAACACCTTGGGTGTACCAGTCGGTATATGTGTTTCCTCCTCTGCCTCTCATACCAAAGGTATTGAGGATTATACGGCAAAGTGGAGTAAGACTAGTGGCTCCGGATTGGCCAAGAAGGACTTGGTACCCGGAACTTCAAGAGATGGTCACGGACGATCCGTGGCCTCTACTTCTGAGAAGGGACCTGCTTCAGCAGGGTACTTGTCTTTTTCAAGACTTACCGCGGCTGCGTTTGACGGCATGGCGTTTGAATGCCAGATCCTAAAAGGAAAAGGCATTCCAGAAGAAGTCATTCCTACCTTGATAAAGGCAAGGAAGGAAGTCACCGCGAAGCATTATCGCCGTATTTGGCGAAAAGGTTGCGTGGTGCGAGCAGCGGAGTGCTCCGATGGAGGAATTTCAACTGGGTCGTTTTCCTACATTTCCTGCAATCAGGATTGTCTATGGGTCTCAAATTGGGATCTATTAAGGTTCAAATTTCGGCCCTATCAATATTCTTCCAAAAAGAATTGGCCTCAGTCCCTGAGGTCCAGATTTTTATCAAAGGAGTACTGCATATACAGCCTCCTGTGGTGCCTAAGGTGGCACCGTGGGATCTAAATGTAGTTTTAGATTTCCTCAAATCAAATTGGTTTGAACCACTAAAGAAGGTGGATTTGAAATATCTCACATGGAAAGTGACTATGTTACTGGCCCTGGCTTCGGCCGGGAGAGTATCTGAACTGGCGGCTTTGTTTTATAAAAGCCCTTATTTAATTTTCCATTCGACATAGGGCAGAGCTGCGGACGCGTCCGCATTTTCTCCCTAAGGTGGTATCAGCGTTTCACCTGAACCAGCCTATTGTAGTGCCTGCGGCTACAGACGACTTGAAGGACTCCAAGTTGTTGGACGTTGTCAGAGCCTTAAAAATATACATTTAAAGGACGGCTGGAGTCAGAAAATCTGACTCGCTGTTTATACTGTATGCACCCAACAAGTTGGGTGCACCTGCTTCTAAGCAGTCGATTGCTCGTTGGATTTGTAACAAAATTCAACTTGTACATTCTGTGGCAGGCCTGCCACAGCCTAAATCTGTTAAGGCCCATTCCGCAAGGAAGGTGGGCTCATCTTGGGCGGCTGCCCGAGGGGTCTCGGCATTACTACTCTGCCGAGCAGCTACGTGGTCAGGGGAGAACACGTTTGTAAATTTTTACAAATTTGATACCCTGGCAAAGGAGGACCTGGAATTCTCTCATTCGGTGCTGCAGAGTCATCCGCACTCTCCCGCCCGTTTGGGAGCTTTGGTATAATCCCCATGGTCCTTTCAGGAACCCCAGCATCCACTTAGGACGATAGAGAAAATAAGAATTTACTTACCGATAATTCTATTTCTCGGAGTCCGTAGTGGATGCTGGGCGCCCATCCCAAGTGCGGATTATCTGCAATACTTGTACATAGTTATTGTTAACTAATTCGGGTTATTGTTTAGGAAGCCATCTTTCAGAGGCTCCTCTGTTATCATACTGTTAACTGGGTTTAGATCACAAGTTGTACGGTGTGATTGGTGTGGCTGGTATGAGTCTTACCCGGGATTCAAAATCCTCCCTTATTGTGTACGCTCGTCCGGGCACAGTACCTAACTGGAGTCTGGAGGAGGGTCATAGGGGGAGGAGCCAGTACACACCACCTGACCTGTAAAAGCTTTACTTTTGTGCCCTGTCTCCTGCGGAGCCGCTATTCCCCATGGTCCTTTCAGGAACCCCAGCATCCACTACGGACTCCGAGAAATAGAATTATCGGTAAGTAAATTCTTATTTTCCTTCCAAATTTTGCCATGAACTCGAACCTCGCCATCCAAATCTATCTGTTTGTCTATCTAGTGTCTCTGTCTATGATAAATGTATAATAGCACCTGTATAATGTAATTATAGTTTTATCATATTATTGTTTTAATTCCCTGTGTTTTCGTTGTTTTCTTAATGCTGGTGCATTATATGCTACATCCAGATATATATCTAGGTGATTTAGTGTATCGATGAGTTTCTGAGAAAATGTCTGTTTTTTGGAACAAATCCTTTGGGCGGGTACACATCAAGATGTCCGGCAATCAGTGCCGATGCAATGTTTTCCGGTTGTCGTTCGGATATGGCAAATTGTGCTGATATTGACCTAATGTGTACCCAGCCGGGTTGGGATTGTTTTGCCCCGTGGTCCCAGCCGCCAGAATGCCGGTGGGAGTGGGGACGCGACGGAGCACCTTGTGAGCTCACCACATGTTCTGTTCCCACTCTCTGGGTGTCGTGGACACCCACTGGTGGGAATAGTCCCCGTGTGTCGTCATTGCCAGTGATCGGGATCCCAGTGTCGGCACCCTGACCAATGGGATCCTGACCAACGGTCATATGATCGCATCCCTACCCAACCTAAGTGTCCCTCTTGCTTACATGAAAGGCTAGGCTACATTAGTACACTACTTCAGATGTTGGTGCTATTTGTCGCGTTGGGCCTGATTTAGAGATGTACGCTAATTTGTATGCAGCTAATGTGCGAAAATACGCAAATGCATTCAGATGCCCACTGGCGGCATCTCAAATCCAAGCAGCTGCGTACAAAGGTGCAGCACCAGTCGCAGATCCTTCAATAATTGACCATCGGAGTAACCCTACAGTCGCACGGAAGTGGTCATGGAAACTGACATGCCGGCGCTAAATTTTCTGTGTATGGGATTGCAGCCAAAGCCTGAGACTCTCCGAAAATGGTTGCAACTCACCTAAGTTTATACTACCACTCCCCGTTACCTCCCTCAAGCAGTCCCAGACTGACAATCACTTTGCGGAAAAATCCTTATTGACATCGCTAAGGTACCCTGTCACGTGCTCAGTGCGACACGTGCTCCGTTTACCGACAATTGTTCCGCTCCATAAATATCAGCACTGCGTACAACTGTGAATCAGAATCATTGTACTTTAATGTCTTAATCAATGGAAATATGTGGAAAGTTTTGACTTTGTGACTGGTATGCCAAAGTTCCAGTGCTCGAACACAATGTCATGTTTTCTGTAATTCGTTATGGTTCTTGATTAGCTAATTTATGTTTGAGAATTTTTTCTTCTTTACTTTTCAGTTCCCTCTTTGTTAAATATATTCCATTGTGAGTCATGCGGCCTGTTCTGAGTCACTTCTAAGTAACGATTTCTATGTATGGTTGTATATTGTTCTTATTTATTTATTTAGACTTCATTGAGGTCTTTTAAGGCAAGATTTGCATGCTTGCATATTTGCCTGCACATTAAATTTTAAAGCTGAAATAACTGGAGTTCTCGTTGCTTTTATAGGTCCCTTGTAGCCTGGAATACTGGGACGAACTCCAGCGGTCATTTGTTGCCTTTCGAGAGTTCAGTCTATCTGAGAGCAAGCCATGTGAGCTCCAGCTGCCCAGCATCACCACGGTCAGCGAGCAGAGGGATCTAGTGACTTCCTACCTATGGAGGATCGTGCTGAACAGCAGCGTCAGCTCCATGGATGACCAAAGGTAGATCTTGCTACACACACATCCATCGTGGTTTCACTGGCACGTTTACCGAATCTGAATTTAGATGCCAATAATTTCACCATATCGATCCAAAAAAGCTTCCAGATTTTTTTTTATATTTTCTCATACGTCCTAGAGGATGCTGGGGTCCACTTCATGACCATGGGGTATCGACGGTTCCGCAGGAGCCATGGGCACTCTTAAGACTTTTCAATGGGTGTGAACTGGCTCCTCCCTCTATGCCACTCCTCCAGACCTCAGTTTTAGAAATGTGCCCAGGCAGACTGGATGCATTCTAGGGGAGCTCTACTGAGCTTCTCTGAAAAAACTTATGTTAGGTTTTTTGTTTTCAGGGAGAACTGCTGGCAACATTCTCCCTGCTTCGTGGGACTGAGGGGGGCAGAAGTAGGAACCAACTTCCTGAAGAGTTTCATGGCTCTGCTTCTGGCTGACAGGACACCATTAGCTCCTGAAGGGTACTGATCGCTAGCCGTGTCTAGATGCTCACTCCCACAGCACGCCGTCACCCCCCTCACAGAGCCAGAAGACAGATCTTCTATCAAGAAAAGTGACAGCTGAGGTACAGCACGGCTGACGGGAGCGCAGCGCGCCATTGCTGCCCACACACACACAGGCACTGCAGGTTACAGGGGGGGGGGGGGGGGGGCTGGGCAGCAAAAACACCTCTATAAACTGGCAAAAAGGGTGCATAAGATGCCCAGGCACAGCCCTACCCCTGCCAGTATAAATATTATGAAAAGTTTCTGAGGTAAAAAGGGCGGACCTTCTTCCTCAGGCAGCCAGCACACTGCTCAGTGCCATTTTCTCTCTCCTCAGGCTGCAGAGACATCGCTGGTCCTCCTTCACTTCTGACTACAAGTATCAGGGTGCAAAACAGGGGGGGCACAAGCGAATTTGGTGCTTTACAAGTGTGTTTTACTGTGTAAAAAGAGCTGCATGTCAGTGGGCATTCTGTGTTCACAGGCATTAGATACTGGCTTGGGGTTGTGAACTGGCTGCGCTTAAACTGTGTCCCTCTGACTGATTTTACTGTGGGTCTGTCCCCTATAAGTCCCAGTGTGTCTGTGTGTGTGTTGTACACGTGTCAGAGGCAGGGAGTTCCTCCTCGGAGGAAACCATTTTAGGGACACAGAAGTAGACAAACAATTTGGAAGCTGCTCAATCATACCTGGAGGTAATTATATATCAGGTGCTGGAAGGGGGAGGGGTCACAGACAAACAACAGACAAAGAGGAAGGGGGGTGCAAATCCCCACCCCTAAATTCCCTTCCGCACACTGAAAATTACCTGTAACCATCCCTGAACCTATCTGGTAATAAAATTCAGAGAATTAGTCACAAATGTTTGCAAACATATGTTTAGCTGCTGGCCACTTCACGGCTTCTCTGATACAGCAGTCCTAACACTACTTGATAGCAGTGCCCACATAGGGCCATGTAATTTGTCACAGTAGGCCTCATGATAAAGGCTATTACTAAAACACTTCCAGACAGAGAGCTAACTTACCCGGGAGCCACCCCCAGGATCTCCCATTGGCACTACAAGGAACAGCATGCCTTCCAAATGCTGCTCCGATTAAATGCCTCTTGCACACAAGCAGACAAACAATTTGGAAGCTGCTCAATCATACCTGGAGGTAATTATATATCAGGTGCTGGAAGGGGGAGGGGTCACAGACAAACAACAGACAAAGAGGAAGGGGGGGGGGGGTGTTTGCAAACATTTGTGACTAATTCTCGGAATTTCTCTAACGTCCTAGTGGATGCTGGGGACTCCGTCAGGACCATGGGGAATAGCGGCTCCGCAGGAGACAGGGCACAAAAGCAAGCTTTTAGGATCACATGGTGTGTACTGGCTCCTCCCCCTATGACCCTCCTCCAAGCCTCAGTTAGGTTTTTGTGCCCGGCCGAGAAGGGTGCAATCTAGGTGGCTCTCTTAAAGAGTTACTTAGAAAAAGTTTTTAGGTTCTTTATTTTCAGTGAGTCCTGCTGGCAACAGGCTCACTGCATCGAGGGACTTAGGGGAGAGATTTTCAACTCACCTGCGTGCAGGATGGATTGGATTCTTAGGCTACTGGACATAGCTCCAGAGGGAGTCGGAACACAGGGCTCGCCCTGGGGTTCGTCCCGGAGCCGCGCCGCCGACCCCCCTTGCAGACGCTGAAGATGAAGAGGTCCGGAACCAGGCGGCAGAAGACTCTCAGTCTTCATCAGGTAGCGCACAGCACTGCAGCTGTGCGCCATTGTTGTCAGCACACTTCACACAGCGGTCACGGAGGGTGCAGGGCGCTGGGGGGGGGCGCCCTGGGCAGCAATGTATAATACCTGTATGGCGAAAAATACATCACATATAGCCCTTGAGGCTATATGGATGTATTTAACCCCTGCCAGATATCTAAAACTCCGGAGAAGAAGCCCGCCGAAAAGGGGGCGGGGCCTATTCTCCTCAGCACACAGCGCCATTTTCCCTCACAGAAAGGCTGGTGGGAAGGCTCCCATGCTCTCCCCTGCACTGCACTACAGAAACAGGGTTAAAACAGAGAGGGGGGGCACTGATTTGGCGATATGTATATATATTAAAATGCTATAAGGGAGGAACACTTATATAAAGGTTGTCCCTGGATAATTATAGCGTTTTGGTGTGTGCTGGCAAACTCTCCCTCTGTCTCCCCAAAGGGCTAGTGGGTCCTGTCCTCTATCAGAGCATTCCCTATGTGTGTGCTGTATGTCGGTACGTGTGTGTCGACATGTATGAGGAAAATATTGGTGAGGAGGCGGAGCAAATTGCCTGTAATGGTGATGTCACTCTCTAGGGAGTCGACACCGGAATGGATGGCTTATTTATGGAAATTACGTGACAATGTCAACACGCTGCAAGCCGGTTGACGACATGAGAGGGCCGGCGAACAAATTAGTATCTGTCCAGGCGTCTCAAACACCGTCAGGGGCTGTAAAATGCCCATTTACCTCAGTCGGTCGACACAGACCCAGACACGGACACTGATTTCAGTGTCGACGGTGAAGAAACAAACGTATTTTCTTTTAGGGCCACACGTTAAGGGCAATGAAGGAGGTGTTACATATTTCTGATACTCCAAGTACCACAAAAAAGGGTATTATGTGTGAGGTGAAAAAACTACCTGTAGTTTTTCCTGAATCAGATAAATTAAATGAAGTGTGTGATGATGCGTGGGTTTCCCCCGATAGAAAATTATTGGCGGTATACCCTTTCCCGCCAGAAGTTAAGGCGCGGTGGGAAACACCCCTCAGGGTGGATAAGGCGCTCACACGCTTATCAGAACAAGTGGCGGTACCATCTACGGATAGGGCCGTACTTAAGGAGCCAGCTGATAGGAGGCTGAAAAATATCCTAAAAAGTATACACACACATGCTGGTGTTATACTGCGACCAGCGATCGCCTCAGCCTGGATGTGCAGAGCTGAGGTGGCTTGGTCGGATTCCCTGACTAAAAATATTGATACCTTTGACAGGGACAGTATTTTATTGACTATAGAGCATTTAAAGGATGCATTTCTATATATGCGAGATGCGCAGAGGGATATTTGCACTCTGGCATCAAGAGTAAATGCGATGTCCATATCTGCAAGAAGATGTTTATGGACACGACAGTGGTCAGGTGATGCAGATTCCAAACGGCACAAAGATGTATTGCCGTATAAAGGGGAGGAGTTATTTGGGGTCGGTCCATGGGACCTGGTGGCCAGGGCAACTGCTGGAAAATCCACCGTTTTTTTACCCTAAGTCACATCTCTGCAGAAAAAGACACCGTCTTTTCAGCCTCAGTCCTTTCGTCCCTATAAGAGTCATATCTGCCCAGGGATAGAGGAAAGGGAAGAAGACTGCAGCAGGCAGCCCATTCCCAGGAACAGAAGCCCTCCACCGCTTCTACCAAGTTCTCAGCATGACGCTGGGACCGTACAGGACCCCTGGATCCTATAAGTAGTATCCAAGGGGTACAGATTGGAATGTCGAGAGGTTTCCCCCCTCGCAGGTTCCTGTAGTCTGCTGTACCAATGTCTCCCTCCGACAGGGAGGCAGTATTGAAAACAATTCACAAGCTGTATTCCCAGCAGGTGATAATAAAATTACCCCTCCGACAACAAGGAAAGGGGTATTACTCCACACTATATGGTGGTACTGAAGGCTAGGTGAGACCTATTCTAAATCTGAAAAATTTGAACACTTACAAGGGTTCAAATCCAGATGGAGTCACTCAGAGCAGTGATAGCAAAGAACAAGGGGACTATATGGTGTCCCGGGACATCAGGGATGCTTACCTCCATGTCCCAAAATTTGCCTTTTCTCACCAAGGGTACCTCAGGTTCGTGGTACAGAACTGTCACTATCAGTTTCAAGACGATGCCGTTGGATTGTCCAAGGCACCCCGGGTCCTTACCAAGGTAATGACCGAAAGGAGGATTCGTCTTCATATAAATGGACGACCTCCTGATAAGAACAAGGTCCAGAGAACAGTTGGAGGTCGGAGTAGCACTATCTCAAGTAGTTCTACGACAGCACGGGTGGATTCTAAATATTCCAAAACCGCAGTTGTTCCGACGACACGTCTGCTGGTCCTAGGGATGATTCTGGACACAGTCCAGGAAAAGGTGTTTCTCCCAGAGGAGAAAGCCAGGGAGTTATCCGAGCTAATCGGGATCCTCCTAAAACCAGGAAAAGTGTCAGTGCATCATTGCACAAGAGTCCTGGTAAAAATGGTGGCTTATTACGAAGCGCTTCCATTCGGCAGATTTCACGCAAGAACTCTTCAGTGGGATCTGCTGGACAAATGGTCCGGATCGCATCTTCAGATGCATCAGCGGATAACCCTATATCCAAGGACAAGGGTGTCTCTCCTGTGGTGATTACAGAGTGCTCATCTTCTAGAGGGCCGCAGATTCGGCATTCAGGATTGGATGCTCGTGACCACGGAGGCCAGCCTGAGAGGCTGGGGAGCAGTCACATAAGGAGTGTGATCAAGTCTGGAGAATTCTCTCCACATAAATATACTGGAGCTAAGAGCAAATTTATAATGCTCTAAGCTTAGCAAGACCTCTGCTTCAAGGTCAGCCGGTATTGATCCAGTGGGATAACATCACGGCAGTCGCCCACGTAAACAGAAAGGGCGGCACAAGAAGCAGGAGGGCAGTGGCAAAACTGCAAGGATTTTTCGCTAGGCGGAAAATCATGTGATAGCACTGTCAGCAGTGTTCATTCCGGGAGTGGACGACTGGGAAGCAGACTTCCTCAGCAGGCACGACCTCCACCCGGGAGAGTGGGAACTTCATCGGGAAGTTTTCCGCATGATTGTGAACCGTTGGGAAAGACCAAAGGTGGACATGATGGCGTCCCGCCCGAACAAAAAATGGGACAGGTATTGCGCCAGGTCACGAGACCTTCAGGCGATAGCTGTGGACGTCCTGGTAACACCGTGGGTGTAACAGTCGGTGTATGTGTTCCCTCCTCTGCTTCTCATAACCAAGGTATTGAGAATTATAAGACATAGAGGAGTAAGAACTATACTCGTGGCTCCGGATTGGCCAAGAGGGACTTGGTAACCGGAACTTCAAGAGATGCTCACAGAGGACTAATGGCCTCGGGAGCTAAGAAGGGATTTGCTTTCAGCAAGTACCATGTCTGTTCCAAGAGGAACCGTGGCATCGGCCTTTAAGAAAGGACCTGCTCCAGCAGGGACCTTGTCTGTTCCAAGACTTACCGCGACTGCGTTTGACGGCATGGCGGTTTGAACGCCGGATCCTAAGGGAAAAGGCATTCCGGAAGAGGTCATACCTACCCTGGTCAAAGCCAGGAAGGAGGTGACCGCACAACGTTATCACCGCATGTGGTAAAAATATGTTGCGTGGGTGAGGCCAGGAAGGCCCCACGAAAAAATTTCAACTAGGTCGATTTCTGCACTTCCTGCAAACAGGAGTGTCTATGAGCCTCAAATTGGGGTCCATTAAGGTTCAAGTTTCGGCCCTATAGATTTTCTTCCAGAAAGAATTGGCTTCAGTTCCTGAAGTCCAGACGTTTGTCAAGGGAGTATTGCATATACAGCCCTTGTGTGCCTCCAGTGGCACCGTGGGATCTCAACGTAGTGTTGGGATTCCTCAAATCATATTGGTTTGAACCACTCAAATCTGTGGATTTGAAATATCTCACATGGAAAGTGACCATGCTGTTGGCCCTGGCCTCGGCCAGGCGATTGTCAAAATTGGCGGCTTTGTCTTACAAAAGCCCATATTTGATTTTCCATTCGGACAGGGCAGAACTGCGGACTCGTCCCCAGTTTCTTCCTAAGGTGGTGTCAGCGTTTCACCTGAAACAACCTATTGTGGTGCCTGCGGCTACTAGGGACTTGGAGGACTCCAAGTTGCTAGACGTTGTCAGGGCCCTGAAAATATATATATATATATATAATTCCAGGACGGCTGGAGTCAGAAAGTCTGACTTGCTGTTTATATTGTATGCACCCAAAAAGCTGGGTGCTCCTGCTTCTAAGCAGACTATTGCTCGTTGGATTTGTAGTACAATTCAGCTTGCACATTCTGTGGCAGGCCTGCCACAGCCAAAATCTGTAAATGCCCATTCCACAAGGAAGGTGGGCTCATCTTGGGCGGCTGCCCGAGGGGTCTCGGCTTTACAACTTTGCCGAGCAGCTACTTGGTCAGGGGCAAACACGTTTGCTAAATTCTACAAATTTGATACCCTGGCTGAGGAGGACCTGGAGTTCTCTCATTCGGTGCTGCAGAGTCATCCGCACTCTCCCGCCCGTTTGGGAGCTTTGGTATAATCCCCATGGTCCTGACGAAGTCCCCAGCATCCACTAGGACGTTAGAGAAAATAAGATTTTACTTACCGATAAATCTATTTCTCATAGTCCGTAGTGGATGCTGGGCGCCCATCCCAAGTGCGGATTGTCTGCATTACTTGTACATAGTTATTGTTACAAAAAAATCGGGTTATTATTGTTGTGAGCCATCTTTTTTAGAGGCTGCTTCATTGTTATCATACTGTTAACTGGGTTCAAATCACAAGTTGTACGGTGTGATTGGTGTGGCTGGTATGAGTCTTACCCGGGATTCAAGATCCTTCCTTATTGTGTACGCTCGTCCGGGCACAGTACCTAACTGAGGCTTGGAGGAGGGTCATAGGGGGAGGAGCCAGTACACACCATGTGATCCTAAAAGCTTGCTTTTGTGCCCTGTCTCCTGCGGAGCCGCTATTCCCCATGGTCCTGACGGAGTCCCCAGCATCCACTACGGACTATGAGAAATAGATTTATCGGTAAGTAAAATCTTATTTTTATTACCAGATAGGTTCAGGGATGGTTACAGGTAATTTTCAGTGTGCGGAAGGGAATTTAGGGGTGGGGATTTGCACCCCCCTTCCTCTTTGTCTGTTGAGGGACACAGAAGTGTAATGTGGTGGCGCTGCCGGCACACCAAGAGCCTGCATGGGTGAAAGAAATACGTGATAGTATGCATCATATCAATAGGAGATTAGATAAGTCTGAATCTCATGCTGAGTGCTGGAGAAAATCTGTGGAGGATGTAATTTTTCAGGGCTCTGTTCTTCCATCCGCAGGCGACCCCTCTGGGTCACATAAGAGACCAGTTGCGAAACACTGATTCTTGTGTCGACGATAGTGACTCCAGAGAAATAGATCATAAATTGGCAAAAAATATACAATATATGATTGTGGCTATAAGGGAAGTTCTGGAAGTCGCGGAAGCCACTCCTGTACCTCAGGCGAAGGCCTATTTCTATAAAGAAAAGAAATCTAAGGTCACTTTCTCTCCTTCCCACGAGCTTAATACACTCTTTGAAGGGATGTGGGTGAATCCCGAAAAGAAATTTCGTATTCCCAAGAGAATTCAGATAGCTTATCCTTTCCCGGTGGAGGACAGGAAAAAATGGGAGTCACCCCCTGTGTTAGACAGTGCACTGTCCAGGTTGACAAAGAAGGTAATTCTCCCTGCACCTGGCACGACTTCACTAAAAGAGCCGGCAGACCGAAAGATGGAAACTACATTGAAATCCATTTATGTTGCCAATGGTACGCTGCTCAGGCCCACAATTGCTTGCGCGTGGGTGAGTCGCGCTATTGAAAAATGGTCAGAAAGCGTGTCGTCAGAAATTGACACGATTGATAAAGATGAGATACTCCTTAAGTTAGGGAATATCAAAGACGCTGCCGCATACATGCTAGAAGCGATGAAAGATATTGGACTCTTGCGTTCACAAGCCTCTACCATGGCAGTATCGGCTCGGCGGGCGTTGTGGATTCGCCAGTGGAACGCGGATGCAGATTCCAAATATGGAGGCTCTCCCATATAAAGGTGAGGCCTTATTTGGCGATGGACTGGATGCGTTAGTCTCGGCGGCTGCCGCAGGTAAGTCGACATTTTTGCTCTCTGCGCCTGCACCGGCAAAAAATACATATCACCTGCACATGCAGTCCTTTCGTCCCAATAAATACAAAAAAGCGAGAGGTTCCCCCTTCTTTGCGGGTAGGGGAAAGGGGAAGAAGTCCACAGCAGCTTCAGGTTCCCAGGAGCAGAAGTCTACCCCTACTTATGCCAAATCTTCAGCATGACGCTGGGGCTCCTTTGCGGGAGGCCGCTCGGGTGGGGCCACGTCTCAAACTGTTCAGCCAAGGTTGGATGCTGTCTGGCCTGGATTCCTGGGTGTTGCAAATAGTGTCCCAGGGATACAAGCTGGAGTTTCAAGACGTTCCCCCATGCCGATTTTTCAAATCGACCTTGCCAGCTTCTCTTCCACAAAGGGAAGCAGTAACAGCGGCAATCCAAAAATTATGTCAGGATCAGGTCATAGTCCTGGTACCTTTGTCACAACAAGGGGAGGGATTTTATTCAAGCCTTTTTGTAGTTCCGAAGCCGGGCGGCTTGGTCAGACTGATCCTAAACCTGAAAAATCTGAATCTCTACTTGAAACGATTCAAGTTCAAAATGGAATCACTGAGGGCAGTGATTTCCAGTCTGGAGGAGGGGGACTACATGGGTGTCTGTAGACATAAAAGATGCTTACCTGCATGTTCCCATTTATCCTCCTCACTAGGCTTATATGAGATTCGCGGTTCAGGATTGCCATTACCAATTCCAGATGTTACCTTTCGGTCTCTCCACGGCGCCGAGGGTATTCACCAAGGTGATGGCGGAGATGATGGTTCTCCTGCGTCAAAAAGGAGGCAATATATTTTCTTATCTAGACGATCTCCTGATAAAGGCGAGATCCAGGGAGCAGTTGTTACAAAACATCACACTCTCCCTGACAATACTCCAACAACACGGTTGGATCATAAATTATCCAAAGTCACAGTTGGAACCGACGACAAGATTGTCTTTTCTCGGGATGATTCTGGACACACAAGTTCAGAGAGTATTTCTTCCAGTGGAAAAGGCTCTGGAAATCCAGAAAATGGTAAAACAGATATTGAAACCATCGAGTGTGTCGATCCATCAGTGCATTCGGTTGTTGGGGAAGATGGTGGCGGCCTACGAGGCCATACAGTTTGGCAGGTTCCATGCCAGGGTATTCCAGTGGGACCTGTTGGACAAGTGATCGGGATCCCACCTACACATGCATCGGAAGATAATCCTGTCGTCAAAAGCCAGGATTTCGTTCCTGTGGTGGCTACACAGTTCTCACCTACTAGAGGGATGCAGATTCGGTAATCATGACTGGGTGCTGGTAACCACGGATGCAAGTCTCCGAGGCTGGGGAGCTGTCACTCGGGGAAAGCTTCCAAGGAAAATGGTCAAGTCAGGAAGCCTGCCTTCACATAAACGTGCTGGAATTGAGAGCCATTTACAACGGCCTTCAACAAGCGGTACATCTTCTTCAAGATCATTCCGTGCAGATCCAGTCGGACAATGTAACAGCAGTCGTGTACATAAACAGGCAGGGCGGAACGAAAAGCAGAGCGGCAATGGCAGAGGTGACGAAGATCCTCCTCTGGGCAGAAAGACATGTAAAGGCTCTGTTGGGCAATTTTCATTCCAGGAGTAGACAACTGGGATGCAGACTTCCTCAGCAGACACGATCTCCATCCAGGAGAGTGGGTCCTCCACCAAGAAGTCTTTGCAGAGGTGACAAGTCTTTGGGGAGTTCCTCAAGTAGACATGATGGCATCTCGTCTCAACAAGAAGCTTCAGAAATATTGTTCCAGGTCGAGAGACCCTCAGGCAATAGCAGTGGATGCGCTAGTGGCCCAGTGGGTGTTCCGGTCGGTGTTTGTCTTCCCTCCACTTCCGCTGATCCCAAAGATGCTCAGGATCATAAGGAGAACAAGAGTTCGAGCAATCTTCATTGCCCCAGACTGGCCAAGGAGGGCTTGGTACCCAGATCTTCAGGAGTTGCTCATATAAGATCCTCGGCCTCTTCCTCTTCGCGAGGACCTGCTGCAGCAGGGGCCGTGTGTGTATCAAGACTTACTGCGGCTACGTTTGACGGCATGGCTGTTGAGCGCCGGATCCTAGCCCGTAAGGGTATTCCCAAGGAAGTCATCCCCACCCTTATTCAGGCCAGGAAAGGAGTAACGTCTAAACATTACCACCGTATTTGGAGAAAATATGTGTCTTGGTGTGAATCCAAGAAGGCTCCTACGGAGGAGTTTCAGTTGGGACGTTTTCTCCATTTTCTGCAGGCTGGTGTGGAGGCGGGCCTCCGATTGGGGTCAATCAAGGTCCAAATTTCGGCCTTGTCAGTGTTCTTCCAAAAACAATTGGCCTCTCTTCCAGAGGTTCAGACCTTCGTGAAAGGGGTTCTGCACATCCAGCCTCCATTTGTGCCTCCAGTGGCACCATGGGACCTTAATGTGGTGTTGCAGTTTCTTCAATTGGATTGGTTTGAGCCTCTACAAGAGATAGAGTTGAAGTTTCTCACTTGGAAAGTGGTGATGCTTTTGGCATTGGCATCCGCATGGCGGGTGTCTGAGTTGGGGGCCTTGTCTCACAAAAGCCCTTACCTGATCTTCCATGAAGATAGGGCAGAGTTGAGAACTCGTCAACATTTTCTTCCAAAGGTGGTTTCATCTTTCCACATAAACCAGCCTATTGTGGTGCCAGTAGTTACTGACACGTTCACTGAGTCAAAGTCTCTAGATGTGGTTAGAGCTTTGAAGATTTATGTCGCTAGAACAGCTCGAATACGGAAAACAGAGTCTTTGTTTGTCCTGTATGTTCCCAACAAGATTGGGTGTCCTGCTTCCAAGCAGACTATTGCGCGTTGGATCAGAAGTACGATTCAGCACGCTCATACTACGGCTGGATTGCTGTTACCAACGTCGGTGAAGGCCCATTCCACTAGGAAGGTGGGCTCATCCTGGGCGGCTGAAGACCTCAAATTCGGTCAATCGGTGCTGCAGGGTCATCCGCACTCTCCCGCCCGTACTGGATCTTTGGTATAAACCCCATGGTCATGAAGTATACCCCAGCATCCTCTAGGACGTATGAGAAAGCAAGATTTTGATACCTACCGGTAAATCCTTTTCTCCTAGTCCGTAGAGGATGCTGGGCGCCCGTCCCAGCCTGCAGTTTTGTTTATTAGAATTACACATGTTGTGTTTTATTAGTTTCAGCATGTTTGCTGTAATTGGTTCATGCCTGTTGGCGTCTGTTATGTTGAATGCCATGTTGTGCGGCATGGTTGAGGTGTGAGCTGGTATGTATCTCACCATTAGTACTAAAGTAAATCCTTTCCTCAAAATGTCCGTCTCCCTGGGCACAGTTCCTATAACTGAGGTCTGGAGGAGGGGCATAGAGAGAGGAGCCAGTTCACACCCATTGAAAAGTCTTAAGAGTGCCCATGGCTCCTGCGGAACCGTCCATACCCCATGGTCATGAAGTGGACCCCAGCATCCTCTACGGACTAGAAGAAAAGGATTTACCGGTAGGTATCAAAATCCTGTTTTTATTTCTGGATAAGACAAAATGTACGTTAAATTACAAGTGACATCTCCTATATAATAGCCCATATCTGTCACTCTGTGACTGTGTGGATAACGCTGGGCGTGGCTAGGAGCTCCCATTGGGTTAGCAGCAGGTCTATCACACCCAGTCCACAGCTGATTGGGCGAGAAACGCCCTCCCACACAGGTTACATCCAATGGGAGGCTCTGCCCTTTGGCTGCTGTGTGTTCCCAGAGCAGGATTAATAATGGGGCTGATGGAGCTACAGCTCCAGGTCCACACCCCAAAATAGGCCCGCTGCATCTGCAGCAACATACCCTCCAACAATTTACACATAAAAATCGCTACAAATTTGAAAAGGGGGCGCGGCCACGGATGCAGTGGCGTGGCCACGTCCCTTTTCCTATACTTTCAATGGAAGTTTGGAGAGCCAAAAATCAGTACAGACCATAAAAAAAAGGTCCTGTACCTGCCAAAAAGGTACAGTTGGAGGGTATGCCACTGCATCTGCAGCAAGTCTTTGTGCTGTAGATAGGGGGGAAAAAAACCTTTTACTGCAGTTCAACAATCAGGTCAGAACTGCGCATGCGCCGGCTGTCATTGCCTAGCAATCGCCTCTGCCTGAGGAGGGGGTGGCTTGTCCATTTTGGGGGCACGGTCCGGCCAACGCAGGCGTGGCAGGGCCGTAAGGGGGGCGGACTGGAGCGGCTGCGTGACGTCACACGCAGCCGATGCTACCGAGGCAGCGACGAGTAACTCCCGGCCAGCCGCAGGACCTGGCCGGACGCTGGCTGGGAGTTACTCTTCAAGTATAAAAGCATCGCCCCCGATGCTTTTGTACTTCTGCGGGGGGGGGGGGTGGCGGACAGCGAGTCTCCGGGAAGGCCACTGCCAAAGGCCCCCCTTCCACCACCCACGGTGGCTCCTGACCCCCTCCTCACCCGCAGCACCCCCACCCCTCCCCCACCTGCAGCACCACCGCACCTGCCCCTCCCGCACCCGTGGTGGCTCCGGACCCCCATCCACGGCACCCACCCCTCCCCTACCCACGGCACCCCCGAATCCCCTACCCCATCCGCGTCTCCCCCGCACCTGCCACTCCCCCTACTAAAGCACCTACTAGGTGATTCATCAGACCCTGCATGCGCTGTTCACGCCGTTGTAAGGGGCTACGACCCCTTAACCATTGCACGCCCTTTGTCCGTGCAATATTTAACAACTCACACAATTATAATTGGAGGTAATACTCCATATAATACAAATATTGCATGCCACAAGGGTATGCACGGGTTAAGGGGGCGTAGCCCTTACGACGGTGTGAAGAGCACCCGTAGGGCGCGATTAATCACCTAGTTAATATATACATACCCTCCAATAAAACCCATTCCATTAGGTTTAGAATGCTCTGTTCCTGGACCTTGCCAGTGGTGGCTCCAGAGGTGGGGCTAAATACAGGAGGCCACATCAACTGCCCCCTTAAACACCGTCAACGACATCGCCGGCCGGAACTCACTGGCAGTTGGTGTGGCTCCTCTGCTTGAATTTTGGAGCTGCCACTGGCAAGGAAGTCCAGGAACAGAGCATTTTGTACCTAATGGGATGAGTCATGTTGGAGGGTATGTGTATACATTGAAAAGTGTTTATGGTGGAGAAACAGAATTTTCTCATACGTCCTAGAGGATGCTGGGGACACTTCAAGAACCATGGAGACTGGATCCGCAGGAGACATGGGCACTTTAAGACTTTCAAATGGTGTGACCTGGCTCCTCCCTCTATGCCCCTCCTCCAGACTCCAGTTTAGATCTGTGCCCAGGCAGACTGGATGCACACTGAGGAGCTCTACTGAGTTTCTCGGAAAAGACTTTATGTTAGGTTTTTATTTTCAGTGAGATTGCTGGCAACAATCTCCCTGCATCGTGGGTCTTAGGGAAGAAAAGTCAGACCTACTTCTAGGGAGTTTAAAGGCTCTGCTTCTTTGGCTACAGGACACCATTAGCTCCTGAGGGTTTGGAACACTAGGTACGCCTAGGGGTTCATTCCCAGAGCCCGCCGTCACCCCCCTTGCAGAGCCAGAAGTCAGAAGACAGGTGAGTAGAAGAAGATCAGAAGACTTCAGTGACGGCTTATGAGGTACCGCACAACGGCCACGCTGCGCGCCATGCTCCCGCACAGAGGCACTACAGGGTGCGGGGGGGGGCGCCCTGGGCAGCAAGTATACCTCAATATAGACTGGCAACAGGGGACATAGGTGCCAGGGGCACTGTCCTAACCCCGCCAATATAAAGAAATTAACAGAAATAGCGGGTCTGAAGCGCGCCATTGAGTGGGCGGGACTTAGCCCTCACAGCTCACACAGCCAGCGCCATTTTCTCTGGTAGAAACGCTGGTCCTTCCTCACATTGTTGACAGTATCAGGGTGTAAAACAGGTGGGGGGGGAGGGTGCGCAGTAAATGTGAAATATATGTTCAATATAAAAGTGCTGCAGGTTTGTAGTCTTCAAAACCGTTCAGAAAGCGCTGGGTTATGAGCTGGCAAACTTATCTGTGTCTCTCTGACAGAATTATACTGTGAATCGGTCCACTTTATGTCAGTGGGTGGTTAATACACGTGTGTCGGCATGTCTGTGGTGGAGTGCTTCCCACAAACGACTGTTGGAATGACCCTGTCGGCACCGCCGACTCCTGATGGTACTTGGTACAAAAGGTCGGAGAATTAATGTTTTTCACAAAAGAAAACTATATTAGGGACACAGATGTGAGTGGGTGGCCCTGTCGACGCCATCAATATCTGACTGGGTAAAAAATTTTGCATGTGAATGTAATGCATATCAGAAAGGGCTATGTCTGTTATATATAGTAAGGTTGCATATTCATAGCTATATTTTCCTCAGATCGGGGTCGCAAAATGTTATTTTGCCCAGTTACTACTCCCTAATACCGACACAGATGCGGCTTCCTATGTCAACCATAATGATCAAAAAAAAAAGAGAAGAGCATTTACTACATGATTCGTGTATGAGAAGAACGTATTAACGTCACTGAAGACCCTGCTGTTCTGAATAGAGAGGTCTTTGTATGTGTGTGTGTAGGTATGTATATGTTGTACACATGTATACACATACAGATAAAATTATAATAAAGTTACATTCCTCATTCTCATGTGGTGAATCGCTCTGTTTGATAAGGTCTGGGTCAGCCCTGACATGTTGGTTTCAAATCCTCAAGAGGATTCCGATTGTTTGTTCTTTTCCCAGAGCGGATAGAATACAGTGGGAGTCACCCCCTGTTCTTCATGGGGCACTGTCACAAAGCCAGTGAATCATATGTAGGACGCTGCGTTATATTCTAGGTATGTGTCGAGATCGTTCATATCTTTCAGTATTATCGCCCAGTGTGTAGGGCCCATTACAGGGAGGTAAAAAAAGACAATACGTGTTTGGAATTCCCTGCCTGAGAGAGTAGTAACTGCGGACTCAGTCAACACCTTTAAGAATGGGTTAGATAAATTCCTATTGGATAAAGATATTCAGGGTTATGGTGCGTAGGCACCTTTATAGTTATTTTAACTAGTCCTAACATAAATATAACTAGTCCTATAATAAGACTGCATAGGAGACCACAAATAGGTTGAACTCGATGGACAATTGTCTTTTTTCAACCTTAGTTACTATGTTACTATGTATCAGTTAGACCTGCCATTGCATGTGCATGGGGGAGTAGTAGTATTAAAAAATGGTCGGTTACCTGGTTATCCGTTATAGATACCCTGGTGAGGAGATAGGATACTTCTTACGTTGGGTCATATCAAGGACACTGCAGCATACTTTCGTGCGACTGCAACAGATATGAGACTCTTGGGTTAGCGGCCCAATTATATGGCGGTCTCGGCTAGTAGAGCGTTGTGGATTCACCTATGGAATGCTGATATTGACCCCTAGAAGAAATGGAGTCTCTTCCCTATGAAGGTGAAGACTGGTTTGGTGAAGTCCTAGTTAAGTTGATCTCGGCAGAGGCCGCGGGTAAGTCTACCTTCTTGCCCTATGTTCCCTCACAACGGATGATGACGCATCATTGTCGGATGCAGTCATTCCGGCCCAATAGATACAGATTCCCTTTTCTTTGCAGATAGAGGAGGGAGGACAGGGAAGATGTCCGCAACCTCTTAAAGATCACTGGAGCAGACATCATCCTCTGTTCTGCCACATCCACCGCATGACGCTGGGACTCTCCTGCGGGAGTCCACACCGGTGGGGCCACTTCTAAAAACGTTTCAGTCAGTCCTGGAACGGACCTGGACCCGTGGGTTTTTACGAATAGTGTCCCAAGGGTACATACTGGGGTTTCCAGACGTTTCCCCTCACCAATTTTTAAAATTAGAAATTCTCCTCCGGATGGGGAGGTAGTATGCGACACAATTCTTAGGTTGTATAAGAATCGGGTAATTGACCTGGTTTTCCCCTGTCACAACAGGGAGAAGGTTTTTATTCAAGCCTCATCGTGGTACCGAAACCAGACGGCTCGGTCAGACCAGTCCTAAATCTGAAATCCCTCATTTTCAACTTAAAGAAATTCAAATCCAAGATGGAATCTCTCAGGGCAGTGATCTCCAATCTGAAAAAAAAAAATATTTTTTTTTCCCCATGGTCTCAGTAGACATAAAGAACCTCCGCATTAGGCTTGCCTGAGGTTTGCAATTCAGGGGTGTCATTACCAATTTCAGACGTTGCCGTGGGTCTGTCCACGGCTCCAAGGATTTTCACCAGGATGATGGTGATAATGATATTTCTCCGTCGCTAGTAAGAAGTCACAGTTATCCCGTACTGGGACTGTTTCCATGATAACGGCGAGTTCAAGGAACCAGTTGGTGCAAAACGTTGCACTCTCCCTGACAGTTCTTCAACAACAGGGTTAGCTCCTGAACTTGCCAGAATCACTGTTGGTCCCAACGAAGCGGTTGTCTGTTTTGGGAATAATACTAGACACAGAACTACAAGGAGTTTTGTTCTTCCAGTGGAAAAGGCTCTGGAGATCCAGAGTCTGGTCAAACAAAGTCAGAGACCAGCAAGTGTCATTTCATCAATACATTCGGTTGCTGGAAAAGATGGTTGCGGCCTACGAGGCCACTCAATTTGGCAGTTTCCATGCCAGAGAGTTCCAGAGGGAAAAAAGAAAAAAACAGGCAGCGCTAGTAGATTTCTTAATAAATATTTATTTATTCTTTATTTTAATCTAGATTTTTCTTTAGCTAAAATAGCCCTTATTTTCCCCTTACCTATAAATCTAATTCCACATTTCACTTATATATATTTTATTAAAATTCTAGCCAATAAACAATGATACATCAATAATAATACAATAACTCTGCTCTGTATACTTGGTTCTTCAATACACCACTGAAACAATTTGGATACAAATGCAACAAACTAATTCCTTCCACTGCTATAAGGTTTCCAGCCTCTAAGTTGATATTATATTGCTCATTCAGCCTGAGTCAGAGACCTTCTTGATTTGTTGCTGTATTAGAAAATTAGCTGTTACCATTCCTTATTTGGTATTCAGGGTATATAATTAAGTTCACAGATCCACACTCTGCTGGCCACGACACTTTAAGCTTCCAGATGGATTAGTGTATGATAACTGCTCCTTTTCACTTGGAAAGTGTCACTAATTTGATATCAGCAGTGGGTTAGTTGTTCATAGATTAATCGACAGAGAAAGATACATGCTTTATTCAAAGCAGTGATAAAAGTTCATACAGCTCAGCTGATATTTTAAAACTGATTCAGTATATGGCAACGGCCAATTACTTGCTTATAAATTGACGTGCAAGGGTATGTAAAATTGCTTTTACTTAAAGCGATGATAAAAGTTCATGCACCTCAGCTGATATTTTAAAACATGGCCATGTTATATGGAAATAGTTACCACTTTTCCTCCTGGGTCGAAATTCTTTACTCACTCCCGGCTCTGGTGCTCAAATGCCTTTTTGTGAGCCTTATCCGGAGATCTTTTAAAGATTCTTCCCAGCGTGTTGAGGTAAAACCGTGGTAGCTGATTATAGGTAGATAAAACCAAGACGCGTTTCCCCGCCTGTAACGCTCGGCGGCTTCTTCAGTCGGAAGAAGAAGCCGCCGAGCGTTACAGGCGGGGAAACGCGTCTTGGTTTTATCTACCTATAATCAGCTACCACGGTTTTACCTCCACACGCTGGGAAGAATCTTTAAAAGATCTCCGGATAAGGCTCACAAAAAGGCATTTGAGCACCAGAGCCGGGAGTGAGTAAAGAATTTCGACCCAGGAGGAAAAGTGGTAACTATTTCCATATAACATGGCCATGTTTTAAAATATCAGCTGAGGTGCATGAACTTTTATCATCGCTTTAAGTAAAAGCAATTTTACATACCCTTGCACGTCAATTTATAAGCAAGTAATTGGCCGTTGCCATATACTGAATCAGTTTTAAAATATCAGCTGAGCTGTATGAACTTTTATCACTGCTTTGAATAAAGCATGTATCTTTCTCTGTCGATTAATCTATGAACAACTAACCCACTGCTGATATCAAATTAGTGACACTTTCCAAGTGAAAAGGAGCAGTTATCATACGCTAATCCATCTGGAAGCTTAAAGTGTCGTGGCCAGCAGAGTGTGGATCTGTGAACTTAATTATATACCCTGAATACCAAATAAGGAATGGTAACAGCTAATTTTCTAATACAGCAACAAATCAAGAAGGTCTCTGACTCAGGCTGAATGAGCAATATAATATCAACTTAGAGGCTGGAAACCTTATAGCAGTGGAAGGAATTAGTTTGTTGCATTTGTATCCAAATTGTTTCAGTGGTGTATTGAAGAACCAAGTATACAGAGTAGAGTTATTGTATTATTATTGATGTATCATTGTTTATTGGCTAGAATTTTAATAAAATATATATAAGTGAAATGTGGAATTAGATTTATAGGTAAGGGGAAAATAAGGGCCATTTAGCTAAAGACAAATCTAGATTAAAATAAAGAATAAATATTTATTAAGAAATCTAGCGCTGTCTGTTTTTTCGTTTTTTTCTTGAGTCTATTGTATTGTGGGGGTAGAGAAGTCCCCCTATCTACAGTGAGCTGCTGGTAGACTTCTTTGAATGATTTTGTGGAAACGATATAGCATATACATACGTATTAACCAATAATTGTCAACTAGCGCTAAGGGGTCACTTCATTGTGATTTTTGTCTGTTGAGTTCCAGAGGGACCCACCTACACTTACACCGGAGGATAATCCTGTCTTCCAAGACCAGAATCTCACTCCTGGGGTGGCTGCACAGTTCTCACCTCCTAGAGGGGCGTAGGGTCGGGATCCAGGACTGGATCCTAGTGACCACGGATGCAAGCCTCCGAGGCTGGGGGGCAGTCACTCAAGAGGAAAACTTCCAAGGAAGATGGTCAAGTTAGGAAACTGATCACCACATTAACGGTCTAGGGTTAAGGGCTGTTTACAACGATTTTCTACAATGAAAAACAGAACAGCAATGGCAGAAGCCACAAGGATTTTCCGCGGGGCGGAAAAACATACAAGCGTTTTGTCAGTAATGTTCATTCCAGTAGTGGACGACTGGGAAGCAGACTTCCTCAGCAGACGATCTCTTTCCAGGAGAGGGGAGACCTCTTCCAAGTAGTCTTCGAAGACATGTCATTGGCATTTCTTCAAGTAGGAATGATGGCATCTCGTCTCAACAAGAAGCTTCAGAGTTCCCGATCAAGGGACCCTCAAACAGGAACAGTGAAGGCACTGGTGACACCGTGGGTGTTTTCAGTCAGTATATGTATTCCCTACGTTTTCTCTCGTTCCAAAAGTTTGGGGTTCATAAAAAAGGAAATCCGGAGAGCCTCATGGTCCCAGACTGGCCAAGGAAAGCTTGGTATCCAGATCTTCAGGAATTACTCATAGGAGATCCCTTGCTTCTTTCTCTACGAGAGGATTTGTTACAGCAGGGGCCGTGCGTATATCACGACTTACCGCGGCTAAGTTTGACGGCTTGGCGGTTGTACGCTGGATCCTAACCCATAAGGGTATTCCCAGTGAAGTCATTCCTACACTTCTACAAGCTAGGAAAGGAGTAACGTCAAAACATTATCACCATATTTGGAGAAAATATGTGTCTTGGTGTGAATCCAAGAAGGCTCCTACGGAAGAATTTCAGTTAGGGCGTTTTCTCCATTTTCTGCAAGCTGGTGTGGATGCAGACCAAAGGTTAGGCTCGATTAAAGTACAAATTTTGGCCTTATCGGTTTTCTTTCAAAAACAATTGGCCTCCTTTCCAGAAGTTCAGACTTTCGTGAAAGGGGTTTTGCATATCCAACCTCCATTTGTGCCCCAGTGGCATCATGGGATCTTAATGTGATGTTGCAGTTTCTTCAATCACATTGGTTTGATCCTTTACAGGTGGAGTTGAAATTTCTCACTTGAAAAGTGGTCATGTTATTGGCTTTAACATCCGCAAGGCGGGTGTCTGAGTTAGCGGCATTGTCTCCCAAGAGTCCTTATTTAATCTTCCATGAAGATAGAGCAGAGTTGAGGACTCGTCAACAATTTCTGCCGAAGGTGGTTTCATCAGTCCACATGAACCAGCCTATTGTGGTGCCGGTGGCTACTGACGCCTTTGCAGAGTCAAATTCTCTATATGTTGTGAGGGGTTTGAAGATTTATGTCACCAGAACGGCTCCACTTAGGAAAACAGAATCTCTGTTTGTCCTGTATGCTTCCAACAAAATTGGAAATCCTGCTTCCAAGCAGACTATTGCGTACTGGATCTGTCATACAATTCAGCAGGATCATTCTACGGCTGGATTGCCGTTACCGAAATCAGTGACAGCCCACTCTACCAAAAGGTGGGCTCATCCGGGGCGGCTGCCCAGAGGGGTCTCGGCATTGCAACTCTGTCGAGCAGCTATTTGGTCGGGTTCAAACAATTTACGAAAATTTACAAGTTTGAGACCCTGGCTGTTGAGGACCTCATGTTTGGTCTATTCGGTGCTGCAGAGTCGTCCGCACTCTGCCGCCCGTTCTAGAGCTTTGGTATAACCCCATGGTTCTTGAAGTGTCCCCAGCATCCTCTAGGACGTATGAGAAAATAGGATTTAAATCCTTTTCTCTTAGTCCGCAGAGGATGCTGGGCGCCCGTCCCAGTGCGTTCTGTATCTGCAGTTATTGGTTGTGTTTACACACAGATTGTGTTACGATGTTGTCAGCATATTGCTGCAAATTATTAATGCCGTTGGCTTGTGTTCTGTTGAACGCCATGGTCTGCGGCATGCTTGAGGTATGAGCTGGTAAGATGCTCACCGTGGTTTAACAATTAATTCCTTCCTCGAAATGTCCGTCTCCCTGGGCACAGTTCCTTAAACTGGAGTCTGGAGGAGGGGCATAGAGGGAGGTGACAGGTCACACCATTTGAAAGTCTTAAAGTGCCCATGTCTCCTGCAGATCCCGTCTATACCCCATGGTTCTTGAAGTGTCCCCAGCATCCTCTACGGACTAAGAGAAAAGGATTTACCGGTAGGTATTAAAATCCTATTATTATTATTATTATTATTATTTTTATTATCTTTTTATTATTTCTCTTATGTCCTAGAGGATGCTGGGGACTCCGTAAGGACCATGGGGATAGACGGGCTCCGCAGGAGACATGGGCACTAAAAAGAACTTTAGATATGGGTGTGCATTCGCTCCTCCCTCTATGCCCCTCCAGACTGGGTGCACTACAGGGAGCTCTCCTGAGTTTCCTGAAAGAAAAAATTTTGTTAGGTTTTTTATTTTCAGGGAGCCTGCTGGCAACAGGCTCCCTGCATCGAGGGACTGAGGAGAGAGAAGCAGACCTACTTAACTGCTAGGCTCTGCTTCTTAGGCTACTGGACACCATTAGCTCCAGAGGGAGTCGGAACGCAGGTCTCTCCTCGCTGTTCGTCCCGGAGCCGCGCCGCCATCCTCCGTCCTCCTCACAGAGCCGAAAGATAGAAGCCTGGTGAGTATAAGAAGATAAGAAGACTTCAGTGGCGGCAGAAGACTTCAGATCTTTACTGAGGTAGCACTGCGCGCCATTGCTCCCACACAGAACACACACGGTAGGCACTGATGGGTGCAGGGGGGGCGCCCTGGGCAGCAATTTACACCTCTAGGACTGGTAAAAATAGATATATTGGCTCTGTGGGCTGTATATAGGTATCCCCCGCCAGTTTTTGAACGGATTCGAGCAGGACCGAAGCCCGCCGCTGAGGGGGCAGAGCTTGATCCCTCAGCACTTCCTAGTGCCATTTTCTCCACAGCACACGCTGAGAAGCTGGCTCCCTGGACTCTCCCCTGCTGAACACGGTGACAGAGGGTTTTAAACTGCAGATTCCCAAAAGGATTCTTATGGCGTATCCTTTCCCGGCTAAGGACAGGATACGGTGGGAATCCTCCCCAAGGGTGGACAAAGCGTTGACACGCTTATCCAAAAAGGTAGCGCTGCCATCTCAAGATACCGCAACCCTCAAGGATCCTGCTGATCGCAGGCAGGAGACTACCTTGAAGTCAATTTACACACATACTGGTGCATTACTCAGACCGGCGATAGCGTCGGCTTGGGTTTGTAGCGCTGTAGCAGTGTGGACAAATACCTTATCTGCTGATATTGATACGCTGGCTAAGGAAACCATTTTATTGACCCTGGGTCATATTAAGGATGCTGTCCTATATATGAGAGATGCTCAGAGAGACGTTGGCCTACTGGGTTCCAGAGACAACGCTATGGCGATTTCTGCTAGACGAGCCCTGTTGACACGACAATGGACGGGTGATGCCGACTCGAAGAGGCATATGGAGGTTTTGCCTTACAAGGGTGAGGAATTGTTTGGGGAAGGTCTCACGGACCTAGTTTCCACAGCTACTGCAGGTAAATCGACTTTTTTGCCTTATGTTTCCTCACAGCCTAAGAAAACGCCACATTATCAGATGCAGTCCTTTCGATCGCATAAACCCAAGAGAGTACGGGGATCTTCCTTTCTTGCCAGAGGTAAGGGCAGGGCGAAAAAGCTGCCAACTACAGCTAGTTCCCAGGAGCAGAAGTCCTCCCCGGCCTCTACAAAATCCACCGCATGACGCTGGGGCTCCGCTGAGGGAGTCCGCCCCAGTGGGGGCACGTCTTCGACTTTTCAGCCACGTCTGGGTTCACTCACAGGTGGATCCCTGGGCAATAGAAATTGTTTCCCAGGGTTACAAGCTGGAATTCGAAGAGGTGCCTCCTCGCCGGTTTTTCAAATTGGCCCTACCGGCTTCTTCCCCAGAGAGGGAGATAGTTTTAAATGCAATTCAAAAAATGTGTCTTCAACAAGTGGTGATCAAAGGTCCCCTGCTTCAGCAGGGGATGGGGTATTACTCAACCCTGTTTGTGGTCCCGAAACCGGACTGTTCGGTCAGACCCATTTTAAATTTCAAATCCTTAAACCTATACTTAAAAAGGTTCAAGTTCAAGATGGAATCGCTCAGAGCGGTCATCGCCAGCCTGGAGGGGGGGGATTATATGGTGTCCCTGGACATAAAGGATGCATACCTTCATGTCCCCGTATATCCGCCTCATCAGGCGTTCCTGAGATTTGCTGTACAAGATTGTCATTACCAATTTCAGACGTTGCCGTTTGGGCTTTCCACGGCCCCGACGATTTTCACCAAGGTAAATGCGGAAATGATGGTGCTCCTGCGCAAGCAGGGTGTCACAATTATCCCGTACTTGGACGCTCTCCTAATAAAGGCGAGATCAAGAGAGCAGTTGCTGAACAGCGTATCACTTTCCCTGAGGGTGTTGCAGCAGCACGGCTGGATTCTCAATATCCCGAAGTCACAGTTGGTTCCGATGACCCGTTTGCCTTTCTTAGGCATGATTCTGGATACAGACCAGAAGAGGGTTTATCTCCCGATGGAAAAGGCCCAAGAACTCATGAATTTGGTCAGGGACCTCTTGAAGCTAAAAAGGGTGTCTGTACATCACTGCACTCGAGTTCTGGGAAAGATGGTGGTGTCTTACGAGGCCATTTCATTCGGCAGGTTCCATGCAAGGACTTTTCAGTGGGACTTTCTGGACAAGTGGTCCGGGTCACATCTACAGATTCATCAGATGATCAGCCTGTCCCCCAGGGCCAGGGTATCTCTCCTGTGGTGGCTGCAGAGTGCTCACCTTCTAGAGGGTCGCAGGTTCGGCATTCAGGACCGGGTTCTGGTAATTACGGAGGCGAGCCTCCGAGGTTGGGGAGCAGTCACACAGGGAAGAAACTTCCAAGGTCTCTGGTCAAGCCAGGAGGCTTGTCTACACATCAACGTACTGGAATTAAGGGCCATATACAACGGCCTTCGTCAAGCGGAGAATTTGCTTCGCGATCTACCAGTTCTGATTCAGTCAGACAACATCACCCTGCTCATGTAAACCGTCAAGGCGGAACAAAGAGCAGAGTGGCAATGGCAGAAGCCACCAGGATCCTTCGCTGGGCGGAAGTTCATGTAAGCGCTCTGACAGCAGTCTTCATTCCGGGACTGGACAACTGGGAAGCGGACTTCCTCAGCAGACACGATCTACATCCAGGAGAGTGAGGACTTCCTCAGTAAGTCTTCGCAGAGATTGCAAGTCAGTGGGGACTGCCTCAGATAGACATGATGGCATCACGCCTCAACAAGAAACTACCGAGGTATTGCGCCAGGTCAAGGGATCCTCAGGCGGTAGCAGTGGACGCCCTGGTGACACCGTGGGTGTTCCAGTCGGTCTATGTGTTTCCTCCTCTTTCTCTCATCTCCAAGATATTGAGAATCATAAGACGAAGAGGAGTACAGACAATTCTCATTGTTCCAGATTGGCCTCGAAGGGCCTGGTATCCGGATCTGCAGGAAATGCTCACAGAAGATCCGTGGCCTCTTCCTCTCAGAGAGGACCTGTTACAACAGGGACCCTGTCTGTTCGAAGACTTACCGCGGCTGCGTTTGACGGCATGGCGGTTGAACGCTGGATCCTAGCGGATAAGGGCATTCCGGATGAGGTCATTCCTACTCTGATAAAGGCTAGGAAGGACGTGACAGCAAAACATTATCACCGTATATGGTGGAAGTATGTATCTTGGTGTGAGTCCAGGAATGCTCCTCTGGAAGAATTCCATCTGGGCCGTTTCCTTCACTTCCTACAGACTGGAGTGAATTTGGGCCTAAAATTAGGCTCCATTAAGGTTCAGATTTCAGCCCTATCCATTTTCTTTCAGAAGGAATTGGCTTCTCTCCTAGAAGTACGGACTTTTGTGAAGGGAGTGCTGCATATCCAGCCTCCTTTTGTACCTCCAGTGGCACCCTGGGACCTTAACGTGGTGTTGCGGTTCCTTAAGTCTCACTGGTTTGAGCCTCTTAAAACGGTGGAATTAAAGTATCTCACTTGGAAAGTGGTCATGTTGTTGGCCTTGGCATCGGCAAGGCAAGTGTCTGAGTTGGCGGCTTTATCTCACAAAAGCCCCTATCTGATTTTCCATGTGGATAGAGCGGAGTTGCGGACTCGTCCTCAATTTTTGCCCAAGGTGGTTTCATCTTTTCATATGAACCAACCTATTGTGGTGCCTGTGGCTATGCGGGACTTGGAGGATTCCGAGTCCCTTGATGTGGTCAGGGCATTGAAAATGTATGTGGCCAGAACGGCTTGGGTTAGGAAAACAGAGGCATTGTTTGTCCTGTATGCAGCCGACAAGGTTGGCGCTCCTGGTTCTAAGCAGACTATTGCTTGCTGGATCTGTAACACGATTCAGCAGGCTCATTCTACGGCTGGATTGCCGTTACCAAATTCTGTAAAGGCCCATTCCACTAAGAAGGTGGGCTCTTCTTGGGCGGCTGCCCGAGGTGTCTCGGCATTACAGCTGTGCCGAGCTGCTACTTGGTCGGGTTCAAACACCTTTGCAAAGTTCTACAAGTTTGATACCCTGGCTGATGAGGACCTCATGTTTGCTCAATCGGTGCTGGAGAGTCATCCGCACTCTCCCGCCCGTTTTGGAGCTTTGGTATAATCCCCATGGTCTTTACGGAGTCCCCAGCATCCTCTAGGACGTAAGAGAAAATAAGATTTTAAACCTACTGGTAAATCTTTTTCTCCTAGTCCGTAGAGGATGCTGGGCGCCCTTCCCAGTGTGGAATACATCTGCAAGACTTGTATATAGTTTTTGCGTACATAAGGGTTATGTTACAGTTTTGATCAGTCTAGGGTTGATGCTGTTTTCTTTCATGCTGTTAACTGGTTCGTATATTCCATGTTATACGGTGTGGATGGTGTGGGCTGGTATGAATCTTGCCCTTAGATTAACAAAAATCCTTTCCTCGTACTGTTCGTCTCCTCTGGGCACAGTTTCTCTAACTGAGGTCTGGAGGAGGGGCATAGAGGGAGGAGCCAGTGCACACCCATATCTAAAGTTCTTTTTAGTGCCCATGTCTCCTGCGGAGCCCGTCTATCCCCATGGTCCTTACGGAGTCCCCAGCATCCTCTACGGACTAGGAGAAAAAGATTTACCGGTAGGTTTAAAATCTTCTTTTTATTTATATGGTAGCACAAGGGTTCTGTACTGCTGTACATGGTGGATGGAACATACAGCAAATTTACATCCAGCTGTGTTCTCATACATCCAGCCTCAATACACCACACAGCACAAGATGCCTGGCGCGAGTCAGCCAGCCAGTCCCTGTGCAACTCTGCTAGTGTTGGGCGTCTTTTTTGGCCGAAAATAAGTCTTCGTTGTAACGCGATGCAGCTAGTCTGTGCTGATTCTTTTGATATGAGATACTTGTATATCTGTGTGCGACTGAGTCTGTATAAAACTTGGCATGTAAAGCTGTGGCCACTGCATCGTAGCTCTTCATATGCAGATTCAGAGACTCAGGCATATGCGGATATACAAGTGTCACATATCAAATTAATCAACACAGTCTCCTGGTGCATCCTAGTCACATCGCATTACGGCTAAGATAAATTTTCAGTAAAAAAGATGCCAGGTGCTAGCAGAATCACACAGGTCTTGGCACGCCAGGAAGGGACTGTTTGGTGCAACAGCAGCAAAAGTGTGAGGACACATCTGTAGTACATGGGTTATCTGGTCAGCTATGCTAGGTACACATCTGAATGATTTCACTCATGATCCGACCAACTTTATGATTTTCTCAGTGAAGAAATGATCTTGAGAGCATCCGATTATTAAAGTACACGTTAGTGATTTATTGTTTTCCGATCTGAACGATTATCTGTCCTAAAGCTTATCACAACATCATACACACTACAAACTGCATGCTACTGTATCGCCTCCTCGTCAGCAGATGTCATGCAGCAGGTCAAATCCAGCCATCCGATCTGACTGCTTTTGGAACAGTAATCGGCCCTGGGTGCTGTGTATAAACTCGGACTGAGCAATTACCACCTTTACACGTATACAGTGATAAGAAGACACTCCTTACATTGCAGTACATGCATGTTTAAAGTCTACTGACTCCATAGAACAACGGGGGAATATCAATAGATGTACTAATTGCTCCTTTTGGTATTGAGAAGGCTGCGTACATAGTAAACAACTAAAAGCTATTCCAGTT